>NC_037354.1:6227500-6455437 GCF_002263795.3 Bos taurus
TGATGGGACTGTATACTGCCCTCCTACAGTACACAACTAAGGAACCAGGCAAATCCTGTGAAACTACTGATTCAGACTCTGGCACAAGCAGTGCAGGACCCTAATTGAGGAGAGAAGGAAACAAGTGAGGTGAGGGACTTCCCTGGCGGTCTGGTGGCTGGGATTCTGTGCTCCCGATGCAGGGGGCCTGGGTCCACCCCTGGTCAGGGAACTAGATCCCACATGCCGCAACTAAGATCCTGCCTGCCACGATTAAGGTCCAAGGCAGCCAAAGTAATGAATTAGCTAATTAAATGTTATGTGCTTAACCATTTATAAAAAAAAGAAAAGAAAACAAGTGAAGTGAGACTTATGACATCTCCAGCCTCTACAGATTTCCAGGCCTAAAGCTCAGGCAACAAGAACCCAAACAGACCATCAATTCTTGTGAGTCGAAGAGAGTGGGGTCAAAGTTCAGAGAGTGCAGGCATCTTCACTTCTGGACAGAAAACCAGCAATGGGCGTCGGAATCAGGGGTGTGTGCCTGTGTGCTAAGTTGCTGCAGTTGTGTCCGACTCTGCTACTCTGTGGACTGTGGAGGTGCTGACCTTTTGTGAGCCCATGGACTGTAGCCTGCCTGTGTAGCCTGCCTAAAATCTCTGTGCTTTTCATTCAATTTTAAAACTGCTCTGAAAAATGAAGTCTATGATACTAGATGAAATTTTGGTTCAGCTTGATGGGACAAAGCATGATGCTAAGATTCTAGACCCTATCTTAAGAAGAGAGATGGTCATTTCAGTTAAAAAAAAAAAAAAAAAAGCAAGAATCAGATATAAACTAACTATAAAAAACCCACTTTAGACATCAAATATAAAGGCAAGTGGATTTAAAATGAAAGGATGGAAACAGATCTGCTGTTGTCATTGTTTAGACCCTCAGTCGTGTCCAACACTCTTGAGACCCCCATGGAATCATCCAGTCAAGACTACTGCAGTGTGTTGCCATGCCCTCCTCTGGGGAATCTCCCCGACCCAGGGATCAAAACCATGTCTCTGCATCTCCTGCATCTCAGGCAGATTCTTTACTGTTGACCTGACAGATATGCTACAGAAACATTAATTTAAAGAAAACATGGTAGGCTGTATTGGTTAATTGACAGGCTTCCTGGTGGCTCAGATGGTAAAAAATCTGCCTGCAATGTGGGAGACCTGGGTTCTATTCCTGGTTTGGGAAGATGCCCTGAAGGAGGGCATGGCAACTCACTCCAGGGTTCTTGCCTGGAGAATCCCCATGGACAGAGGAGCCTGGCAGGTTACAGTCTATGCAGTCACAAGGGTCAGACACGACTGAGTGACTAAGCACAGCACAATCAAATAACTTTTAGAACAAGGACCAGATATAGAGAGGGGTATTTATCCTAATGATAAAATGTTTAATTCATCAAGAATACATATGAATACTGAATCAGAATGTACTTAGCAAAGGAATTTTAAAATTCTTAAAGAAAATTTATAGGAAAAAGAGGAGAAATAGACAAATTGACAATTATAATTGGACTTTCCCTGGCAATCCAGCAGTTAAAATTCCAAGCTTTCAATGCAGGGGGCACAGATTCGATTCCTGATTGAGCAACTAAGATCTCTTATACCATATAGAAAACTCACCCCGAGATAGATTAAAGGTTTACATATAAGGCCTGAAACCACAAAACTCCTGATAGAAAGCATAGGAGAAAAGTTCTTTGGCATGGGTCTCCACAAGGATGGTTTTGAGCTTGTCGCCAAAAGCACAAGCCACAAAAACAAAGCCAAATTGTAGGATCCATCAAACTGAAAAGCTTCTGCACAGCAAAGGAAACAATGAACAAACTGAAAAGACGGTGCTCTTTTAACGCTCCAGTGATCTCTGAGGCTGGGGGAGATGGCAGCACTGTTGCGGGAAAGAGAGTGGGGTGAGAGAGGATGGTCGCATCCCAGGTCACGTCCGAGTCCCTGGGATGGCCGCTGAATGTGGGTACTTGGCTTCACACAGGCAGAGATTCAAGAGCGAGTCACAGTGAAGTGAAGGAAGGTCAGTCCAGGGAGGAAACACGCTACACGGAGAGTGTGGGCCATCTTGGAAGGCAAGCGCAGCACCAGGGTATGGGGCTGTCGGTGTTTATAGGGGTGGGTCATTTCATAGGCTAATGAGTGGGAGAAGTAATCCAGCTATTTTGCAGAAAGGGTGGGGATTTACAGGAACTGAGTCAGCACCCACTTTTTGACCTTTATGGTCAGCCTTGAAATTGTCACAGCGCCTCTGGGTATGTCACCTAACTGCTGTGTTACAAAGGGATTTAAAAAAATATATTTACTTCAGGTCTTAGTTGTGGTATGCAGGATATTTATCTCAGCACACTGGCTTAGTTGCCTCACGGCATGTGGAGAAGGCAACCCATTGCAGTATTCTTGCCTGGAAAATTCCATGGATGGAGGAAGCTGGGGGCCAAGGTCCATGGGGTCGCAAAGAGTCGGACACAACTGAGCGACTTCACTTTCTTTCTTTGGTGTGGAATCCTAGTTCCCAGGCCAGGGACTGAATCCACATCCCTTGCACTGCAAGGCAGATTCCTAACCACTGGACCACCAGGGACGTCCCTGTCATTCTTTTAAAGGTTGTGCCCCACCCAATTCCGGTCTCATTAGCACCAGATAGCTGGCATTTGACAGCACTATTCAAGCTTTCGTGTTAATAGGAGAATGTCCTGGTAAAGCTCTCAGGACACTGTGGTGACTGCAGGAGGCAGGCAGGAACATTGGAAGAGAGGTTGATTTTGCTCCAAGTTACATCACTGCCACTTAGTAGACTGCGGCCTTGGACACATCTTTTTGTTGGATTTGCAGCCAATTTTAATCGACTTTTTAAGTCAGTTTTGCCTGTGGCCTCAGACATGGCTTTCTAGTCCTCGGGATCATCTTGTATAAACCTTGGGTCATACCTACCTGGTGGGTTTGTTTAGGGGAATTCAAAGAGATAATTTGAATAAAAGTGGCCAGCTACTGAGCAAGGCTCATTGCAAAATATAATTGTGGGACAAGTTCAAAGAAGAAACTAGTAAAAGTGTCAGTGGGGGAGCACAGCATTAGACCCAGCCCTGGTCCCCTTCTGAGGGCAGGTCCCCACGTGACTGTCAGAATCCATGGTGCCTGCCCGTCCATAGGAGAAGGGAACTGGGGACAATGGCCTCTGCCCATTAACACCCAGGGCTCCGTGATGAGAACACCTGTTTGTGGAGTCGTAGATGTGAAGGGCTTTGCTCTTCAAAACCTTATCTGTAGGACTGGGACCCCCCTTCTTGCCTGAGGAACTGAGGTGCTTTCCCACAAAGAGCCTGCCTCAATTTCCTACTCACAGGTTAAATGTTTGGGGACACAGCATTTATCTTCCCTTTGAAGAATGAAACCATGAGTTACCTCTCAGCCCAGGCATGAAGCAACCACGATCCACATGACCTTGTTTGGCTTTGAACCTGGGAAAACTAATAATTCGTGTAGACTTGACCTAAAATTAACCCTTCCCTCTATCCTATATGAACTCATCTCTGGTTTCTGGTGAGCCACCCCATGGTGTCTTGGGTGTGTGACCTCATTGCTGAGGCAACAGGACCCTTCCCTGATGGACAGAGATGCCCCTGGGCACTATCTCCAGGATTAACATAGCTGCAAAACACTCACTTTAGACCTTGCCAAGGAAAATAAGCCACTGCAATTGTGCAATTCCTGACAAGGGCCGTGTCCCACTGGTGAGGAACCATGGCAAGAAACTCCCTTGAAACTCACCATGGCACCCTGACCAGCCTTTTGGAAACACCCTTCTATGAAAAGTCATGCCTGGTCTTGCACATAAAACTGCATCATCAGCTTCCTTAAAAGAAAAAAAAAATCTGCTGTGCTGCAAATCATAGATCACTAAAACACACCAATTTTTGTTCTGTTTATTTATTTAGGCTGCAGCAGATCGTAGTTGTGGCATGTGGGATCTAGTTCCCTGACCTGCTGTGCTTGGGAGTATAGAGTCTTACCCACTGGACCATCAAGGAAGTCCTATAAAATAGCATTTTTAAAAATTACTTTTTAAAAAAACTTTGAATTGGAGTATAGCTGATTAATAATGTTGTGATAGTTTCAGGTGGACAGCAAAGAGACTCAGCCATGCATATACATGTATCCATTCTCCCCCAAACTCCCTTCCTGTCCAAGCTGTCACATAACATTAAGCAGAGTTCCCTGAAAAGCAGCATTTTTCAATGAAGAGACACAGTAGACAATGATTTAGTCGCACTTCTCTCTTAGTGTAGTATTATAGCATGTATGTAAATTGACCCTGTAGTATAGATTTTGCCTGCAAGGTCTATAAGTAAACAAATATATATATATATATGTATATATACATGTATAGATAATTATGTATATAGGTCGATGATGTCTACCTCTCTCAAATATCATTTAGAGCTAAAGCAGAAGGAATCATGATCAAGACCACTTATTTTCCATCAGAAAAATCCTATCCCTGGGTGCCAGCCAGGGACTCTGTCTGCTTGAGGCAGCCTCCATGGCTTTGCCGAGTCTCAGATGTGAGACTCTGAGCCACAGCGGGGGACCTGAACAGGACTGAAGCTCAGGGGGCTCCTTCAGGATGGGGTCCTCCCGGGTACCCACATTTCTAAAGGGCTTGGAGTTCTACTCAGAGCTTCATGGCGAGTTCCATCCTGAGATTTAGCGCTTCTGAAAAGCCAGATCAGTGTCTCTCCAACACTGAGATGGACAGAGGTTACTAAGTGAGGGATGTTACTTAGTGATGGAGGCCCCCCAAACCCAGTGAAGGGGTCCCCACTGTTGGGCCTGCTTCGTGATACTAGGCTGGGGACATGCGTTCAGTGGCAGCGTCATCCTCCCGCCCTGTCTCTGATGAATGGAAACAGAGCACCCCTCTGCCCATCACGTGTCCCACTGAGATTTCATGAGACTGGTGTGTGATTGTGTTGCAGAGAATTAATAAAAGCTTTTTTCCCCCTCTTTCTTTTTTCCCTTTTGTGTCTTTCTCCACTTTAACTGTTCCTAACGTACAGTCTGTATTGATAACCAAGTTTCTTCTATGTAGAAGACTAACCTATTATGGGAACTACACCTGACACCTATGGCCCTCCATTTCTGTAGGAGCCACATTCTACATCTATTATCCTTTAACTTATTCTAGCCACATCCTGATACTTTACTTTATTGCATCATAAACCTCCCCTTGTAGTTTGTTTTTCCCTTCCTTTGCTCTATGTTACCTCATGTTGATGCTTAACTTTATGGTGCACTCTCTTTGGAAGCCACCCCTAGTGGATTGCTTTCCCCCTTTGTATTACAGGAAGAAAGTCACCAGGAAATCCCCAAAGGACAATGGACCCAACCACCAGGACCAATTGCCAGACCCAAATACCTAGCTACCTGACACTGGCCTGGTGACTGTTTCCAAAGAGTGCAAAAGAGAGAATTCAGGACCCCTACACCTTTTGTCCTGTATCTCCAAGCCCTGACTGTGAGCCCTGACTGTATGGTCCCCTGGATTCCCGATGGAGGGGAGACAGGCTCCTTGAGGCAGGAACCTATTGTGTTCTCCCTTCTGCTGGCTTAAGGGTTAAAGCCATCTTTCCATTTGTCCAAAACTCTGTCTCTACAATTTTTGTTCAGATCCAGTGGGCAAAGAAACCAAGATTTTGGCAGCGACTGTTGCTGCCATCCCATAACAGGCTAGCTGGCGTGGGGAGCAGGTCGCGATCACTGGGTCTCTTCCCTCAGCGCCCCCGGAGCCAGAAAGAGCGTGGCTGTCACTGCAGATGCTGGGAGTCAGCAAGTCTTGCCCAGGGAGTAAAACTGCCTCTGAACAAGTTAGTCCCTATTTGGGCCTGAAACAGCCTTTCATGGAAACAGTGTATGTGTATGCTTGGTCATGTCCAACTCTCTGCAACCCCATAGACTGCAGCCCACCAGGCTCCTCAGTCCATGGGACTCTCCAGGCAAGAACACTGGAGTGGGTTACCATTTCCTTCTGCAAAAGGAACTATAGATATAAAGAAAGTGAAGTCGCTCAGCCGTGTCTGACTCTATGCAACCCCATGAACTGTAGCCCACCAGGCTCCTCCATCCATGGAATTTTCCAGACAAGAGTACTGGAGTGGGGTGCCATTTCCTTCTGCACAGGAAAACACTGGGCAGATTCAAAGCCCTAAGCGAAGGTTCAGCAAGAAGTCTGTGCCCCTGCCAGGGGAAACAGGCAAGTCTGTGCCCCTTGCCACACCCCTGCCCATCAGCTGAACTGACTGCCAGGAAGAAGCTTCTGGTCAAAAGGGCAGCAGGAAAGCTTTTTCTGGGGATTTCCACAGCCTCATTAGCATACGAGTGACTGACCCTGCTTTGTGCTATGAAGGCCACTCCCATGACACAAAGGGAAGAGGCTCAGTTAACCAGTTCCTAATAACTAAATCCACAGCCAGCGCGGAATTCCTCCCGAAACTTGGGACCTTTATAAAGCAGCAAACGCAGCCTCTTCTCCAGCATCAGCTGCAGAGCTCGGGACGCCAGCATGAGGCTCCATCACCTGCTCCTTGCGCTCCTCTTCCTGGTCCTGTCTGCTGGGTCAGGTGAGCTCGTGGGAGCCCCAGGGGGAGCTGCGGGCTCTCTCTCCAATTTCTACCTCCTTTTGTCCTGCTAACCCCATCCACACGTGGTCAGACTAAACCACCGTATTTGATGCTTCTGAGAAGCCAGCGCTGAGTCCTTAGTAGCGAGAGGGGTCTGAGAACCGCCCTGCAAAATTCCTGGTTGTTTCTAAGCCACTCTAGCGAGTCAAAGCTTCTGAGCCCATCTCCTCATTGGTTTCATGAGGAGGAAACAGAAGATGCCTCTGTTAAGTGACTCTCCTTCTTTTCTTTTTCATAAAAGCAAGAAATTTGATTTTGTCCCATGACAGAAGCACAGAATGTCGCTTTATAAATCTTTCTATTTGAAGGGTGGCGGCTCTGGGGGACCAGAGAAGTCCAGAGGAGAGTCAGGCCGAGCCTGGGCTTGGGGAGTTGCCCTTGGGACGCTCAGTGCTGAGTCTCCTCAGGGGGAAGGTCTTCCAAGACACGTCGCTGACGATGCGACCCTCGCTCCACAGCTGGGAGGCAGCACATCCAAAGCAGTGTGCTGGATCGGCTGTCTGATTTTCATCTTACCCTTGATATTTCCGGAAATAGGATGAAAATATGTAGGAAGGAAGGAGGGAGGGTGGGAGAGAGGGAGAGTCTGCGGAGACTGAGACCTGAGACAACTGATTAGATGTCAAAATCAAGTTGAAAAGGCCTTGTCTGATCAGTGTTGTTTATGACTGTAACCCAACTCTTAGCCCAGTGGCAGGGAGAGAGGACAGGGGTGTAAGGAATGTGGCCTCTCAGTGCCCGGGCCCCGGGTTCAATCCCTGGACGGGGAACTAGAGAGGGACCAGATGTGCCTTTTGGCCAAAAGAGAAAAAGGCATGTGAGGAAGACGGGAAGGCCCCTGGTCGGGAGGAAACCAAAAAGGGAGGACGAGAGGGGTTGACTCCCACCAGCGCTGAGACCGTTCTGAGTCAGCAGAGACAATGATACAAAACTTTTTTTCTGAACCATTGTCACTGTCAGCTGTAAGTTACTTTGAGAGTAAGTTTTATTTAAACAGTTCTTACACTTTCAGCTGCATCTTTTCCTCCTATCTCAGCTCCATTACTTGACTGACTCCATGAGTTGGAAAACAACTGTGAAAATAGACCCCTGTGGGCCACTTCTGACTCCTGGCAGGAAGGTGGATGTAGCAGAGCTTCCCGGTCTTTGCCCTCGTGGTGGAGCTGACCCCGCACACAACTGGGGTCCTCATGCCCCAGTCCCTCAGCCTCTGGTTCTGGAAACGGGAGGGTCCACCAGAGCCTGGGCAGGGTCAGCGTCTGTCTGGAAGCTGGTCCATGGGGTCCTGGACTCACATCTTTTTGTCACGAGGCCGTGTCCGCATCTCAGCACAGAAAGCCCCAGGGCCTCGCTCAGAGGGGACACAGCTGGCCTTCTAGAGATGCCACTTTCCTGCTGACACATTTTTCCCTCTTCCTTCTCTTTTTAGGATTTACTCAAGGAGTAAGAAATTCTCAAAGCTGCCGTAGGAATAAAGGCATCTGTGTGCCGATCAGGTGCCCTGGAAGCATGAGACAGATTGGCACCTGTCTCGGAGCCCAAGTAAAATGCTGCAGGAGGAAGTAAAAGAAGGCGAAGACGTGGCCAGGACTGATGCGGAGTCAGAAACTGTGCCCTTGGACAGAGAGTTTAAAATTTAAACCAGAATAAATTTTGTTCAAAGTTAAAGAATCTTGCCCACTGGTCACTGAGGTTGTTGTGTGGTGTCTGATCCCAGGTGAATTCTGAAAGCCCTGAGGATGCTCTCTGAGCTCCCCACGCGAACCATCGGGGAATCCTGGTGGGGTGCTCTGTGCTCCCAGGGGTGTGACCCTCTGTTCCTCGGGGGTCTAGCCTTCCCCAGCCCCTCTGTCTACTGTCCTTCCTGCTTCCCAGCCCCGGGCACCCTGTCCTGCCCCGCATCTCCCCTCAAACATGCATCCCAGGGGTCCAGAATCACCAGCACACCAGTCCCATAGGAAAGCCCCAGCCCCTGCTCCAGGAGGAAACCCCCCTCCTCTGCCCCCCTGCAGCCCTCACTTCCATTTGGTTTGTGCTTCTTACTCCTGCCTTGTGTGCACGTGGATACACTTCTGATTCCCTTTTGGGCTATAAGATCTCTATAGGCATAGACTTTTCCTATTCCTGTAAGTGCAGGGCATTGAGACGAGACATTGCTTCACAAATTGTCATCAACTGAATGACAGAGTTGACATGGACAAAGCATGTCTCTCTGTGTGTACATGATATGATGCAACTAGATGCTATGGACAAACAAGTCCTATGGAACGTCCACAAGTCCTGTGGAAAGCACAATGCAGTGAAGACAACACAGCACAGGACACAGAGACCGCAGCGGGCGGGGCGAGCATTCTGACCTCAGCCTGCTTGCAGTTTCTTCAGAGGGTTTGCTAGTTAAACCAAGAGCCTTGCTGGTGCTTGCTGTACGTGTGAGCAGCTCTCTGGTATTTGTACTGACTCTTCCCTTGGTGCAAGCTGAGGTCACCAAGGGGATGGTGTTAGGAGACAGGGCCTTTGGGAGGTGCTTTGGTCATGAGGGTGGGACCCTCCTGGGTGGAATGAGGGCCTTTATGAAAGAGACCCCAGAGAGATGGCTCACCCCTTGTGCCCTCTGAGGACACAGGGAGAAGACCGCCATCCACCAGCCACCTGCTCTGTCTTGATTGTGGAGCTCCCAGCCTCCAAAACTGAGAAGTAAGGGTCTGTTGTTAGTAAGCCACCTATTACAATACCACATGTAAAATAGATAGCCGGCAGAAATTTGCTGTGTGACTCAGGAAACTCAAACAGGAGCTCTGCGACCAGCTAGAAGGGTGGGATGAAGTTTCGGGAGGGAGGGGACATGGGTGAACCCATTGATGATTCTGTTTTTCTATGACAGAAAACCACGAAATTCTGTAAAGCAATCATCCTTCAGTTAAAAAACAAAGCGTAAAACAAGAGCCACCTGGCCTATGGTGTTTCTGTTTCAGTAGCCTGAAAGGGCAGACACATGACAAGTGAGAATTACAGCACAGGTGGAATTAAGATACCTAATCATTCAGCCTTAAGATAGGGAAATGACGTGGAGTATCTGGCTGTGCCCAATGTCGTCTCATTACAAGGAGCTTTAGACTTGGTGGAGGGTTGCAGACCAGTGCCAGAGAGATGCGTGCTGAGAGGCTAAACCAGCTCTGGCTCACACTGATGTGGAGAGGCCATAAGTCAAGGAGCGCAGGCAGCTTCTAAGCGTGAGAAGGAAGGAAGCCTCCAGAAGGAATGGCATCCTGCTGACACCGTGATTTGAAGCCAATGAGACCCATTTGGGACTTTGGACCCTCAGAACCACAATAACAAGTATGTGTTCCTTTAAGCCACGTAGCTTGTGGCAATTTGCTACAGCGGCAACAGGAAACCAATACAGCAGTAGCTTAAAATCATGCCTTAAGCCTAAAATTAGCAGCTCAAGAGAGACAAACCTGTGTGTGTTTAATGGAGGAAAAAAATGATAACATTTTATTCAGCTTTATATTTCTTTTTTCGCAGAAATGCTCATGGTGCATCTGCCAACTCCTTTTTATCTCCAAGGTTGTATTTTGGACTCAGTCTTACACCTCATATATTTTATATCCCTTTTATCCTTTATTTTTAATTTTTTTATCATGGAAAGTTTATCTGATATTGAGTGTGGTTTGGTGGTACCTCAATTAAACTTTTATCATATTTTTTATTGGGATTTCAATTTTTAATTTTTGCTTAACTTTTTAAGTTTTATTCTAAATGTATCTGCTGATGCTTTATTGCCCTAACATTTCTGAGTGTCGTGTTGGACTCTTGTGTGAGAGGAATGCTCTTCTAATTTCAGCACCAAGAAGAGGGTGGCTTTTCCATGTAACTTATGAACCAAACAGGTTCCCACTCTGGTGTTAGGCCAACCTTTCCACCTGGGTCTTGGGTCTCATTTCTCTTGCTTACTTGTGAGTGAGGCCCAAATCAGCTCTACCTCTTGCCACCATCTACTCAGTCTATGGAGAAGGCAATGGCAACCTACTCCAGTACTCTTGCCTGGAAAACCCCATGGACGGAGGAGCCTAGTAGGCTACAGTCAATAGGGTAGCTGGGAGTCAGACATGACTGAGCGACTTCACTTTCACTTTTCACTTTCATGCATTGGAGAAGGAAATGGTAACCCACTCCAGTGTTCTTGCATGGAGAATTCCAGGGACGAGGGAGCCTGGTGGGCTGCCGTCTATGGGGTCGCATAGAATCGGACATGACTGAAGCGACTTGGCAGCAGTAGCACTGAATCTATAAAAACTAAAAGCAGGGATTTACCCGGCAGTCCAGTGGTTAAAGACTTCATGCTGCCAATGTAGGTGGCTGGATTCCATCCCTGGTTGGGGAATTAAGATTCCACATGCTAAAGGAGAGGCCAAAAGTTATAAAACAGACAAATAAAAAACACCCCAAAAAGCCAGTGTTTTTAAAAAAAAACAAACCTAAAACAACGAAACAGCTCTTCTTTGACATGATAGTACCATCAGCTCGGTCTTCTTTGCACTTAGTTCTTCAGCAAAACTCTTTGGAAGGAGTATCTACAGCCCCCACTTCCTCTCATCATTCTCAGGGATATTGGTACCATCAAGTCTGTCTGGTCCCCCCTCCTCCCCCAGGATGACTCCTGCCAATGGGGATCATAAGGCATCCTGTGTGACCTCACTCACCCCTTCCTCTGCTCTTTGTTGACCTGGCCCCTAATTGTGTAGCCATGGACAGGGGCTCTCAGGTGTCTCTGGCTGAGTGGATGGGTCGCAGTCCACCTGAGAAGGGCAGAGGAGACAACTGCAAGGTAGGTTTTCAGGAGCGAGAGAGACATCTGTGGTTGAAGAAGGGGTGGGAATAGATGCGTAACATTTAGGGAGTCAGTGTAATGGATCACTTTCAGTATAAAAGTACAAGAGAGGAATGTGGCCAATTGCCTTTAGCCTATACTTTCTTTTCTATTATTATAAAAGTACTGTTGCTGGGGCCAAGGAAGTAAAACCCTCACAGATATTCTGTAGAATTAAGTAAGGCTTATTTAAACAGCTTGCTACAAACACTCTATTTTTAGGTTGATGTCACTAAAGTAAAATAGATCTCCACTTAGTGAAAGATTCAAATGCAGATCAAAAGACTAAAAGTGAAAACATTTTATTGCTAAGTTGCCTCAGGACAGAGAGAAAAACGTCAGAACATATAGTTCACGTAAGATGGAAGAGAGGTGGGTGAGTGAAAGCTAGAGACCATGACGTATTATGACCTGCTTTGACCTGTTATGTTTGGAATGGGTGAGTGGGTGCTTGTGCTCGGGAACGATAAAGCAACTTAATGGGCTCTCTCCAGATCCTCAAAACCCTAAGGATCAGGCCCTAGCCTTCCTTCCTTTTCTCCTTCCCTCCTTCCCTCCCTGATTCCCTCCATTCATCTATTTATTCATTCACCCACAGGTTGACTTTTCCATACTAGGACCTGTTCATACAAACGTTTGACTGACTACCTGCTCTATGCCAGGCACTGTTCTAGGTACTGAGAATGTGAGATAATAAAACAGGACTTGTTGCTTTAGAAATTTACATATAAAGAAAAAGAGAGATATGAACACTGTAAAGCAAAACTGAGTGGAGAGAAGGAAGAGATGGAGAAATTTTTCAGTTATTTACCTGGTATGCATGTGTGCTAAGTCACTTCAGTCATGTCCAACTCCTTCCAACCCCATGGACTACAGCCCATCAGGCCACTCTGGCCATGGGATTTCCCAGGCAAGAATGGTGGAGTGAGTTGTTTGACATCCAGGGGATCTTCCTGACCCAGAGATCAAAACTGCATCTCCTGCATTGGCAGGTGGGCTCTTTAGCACTAGGACCACCTGGGAAGCCCCACAGCTAGTACCCTTCTATGCTTTTAACTTAAGAATATGTTGATATAATACCTGTATTAACAAATACTCTAGCCTGTAAAGCCTCACCTGGTTGTGGTCTATGCAAGAGATGGCATGGTAAGCTTGCTTAGGATGGATCAGTCTCTCTGGAAATGGTAGCAATAAATATGTTGAGAGTGCAAAAGGAGAGAAGATCATTTCTGTTTTCAAAATTCTTTTTGCTTTTTAATTGGAAAAGGTGTGTGTGTGGAGTGGGGGCAGTATTTATTCTGAAAGGACAGAGAGATAGATGCAGAGATATGCAATAAAGCTGAATAAATAGATGAATAATTTGTTAACAGAATTCAATTTTAAATTATTTTTCTCAAAAAAAACAGCCCCAAACCTCAGAGCCATAAGCAGAAGTGAGCATCAATGTGGAAACCCTGACTTCCTGCAAACTTCTTCCTTTACAAAAAAGGCAAACACTTGGGTCTGTGACCTTGTGTCCATAGATGAAACACCCTCAAATTACTCCCAGGCCATAACTGAATACCTCTAGTAGGGCTTCCCAGGTGGCGCAGTGGTAAGGAAACACAAGAGACTCAGATCTGATCCCTAGATCAGCAAGATCCCCTGGAGTAGGAAATGGCAACCCACTACAGTACTCTTGCCTGGAAGATTCCATAAACAGAGGAACCTAGTGGGCTACATTCCACAGCATTGCAAAGAGTCGAACCAGACTGAGCACAGTACCACCACCAGTCAGAATACAAGTCTTTTCTCTCTGTTTTTCAAACTCTTTCCCAGATCGCCTGCCCGATTCAGGTGTGCCATCAGACACTGCTGGGTCAACTTGGAATCCAGAAAGCTCCTCTTCCATCATGAGGCTCCTGTACCTTCTCTTCCTCTTACTCATATGTCTTATTCAGACGGTATCAGGTAACTGGCAGCTATAGCTGGCTCCAAACTTGGAGCCTGGAGTAGGGAAAGTCAGGTTGATTCCTCATTCAGTGATATGCTGAAATACATAACAACGGAATAATATATCTGAAAGAAGCATGCATATACAATATGCTCCATTTGTCAAATAAAGAAAGAGAAGCTTAAAGTGAAAAATAGTCTCCCGTGATTGCCCTTAACTAGTTGGTACTAAGTCCATAAATTCTAATGGTGATAGATAACATTTACAGGAGACTTTACAGCTTACAAATCATTTCCATGTGACTAACAGTAACACTAATAGTAATAGCAAATGATATTGACCACTTCCTCTTTACTGAGACACTGAAATTTTTAATGTTTTATCCCAAATGTATTCCTCATAGCAGTATTTACAGGATAGGTGTTTTTAGCACCATTTTACAGCTGGGATTTAGAAATAAAGTAATTTGTTCAAAGTTGTGCCGGTTGTGTGTAGGGAGGACTTTAACTCAAGCCCAAGCGGATCTGATTTCAAAGACCATGTTTTTATTAAATATTCAACAATCCTAAAAAACAAATTTACTTGCTGAGTTATATAAACAACAAATTTATATATTTGTTTATATATTTATATATATATATATAAATTTATATATTTGTTTATATTTAAACAACAAATACTTTACTTGTGATCTGTGCATCACTTGGGACATACTTATCCTGCAAGGTTATGTGTTGCTCAGCTGCAATCCAAGCTAAACTGGGTGTCCTGCATTTTCCCTGCAGCCCTTCTCAGGTGACAGCATGCTCCAGGCTGTGCTGTGGTGACAGCACCTCCAGATCTTAGCATCTTCAAAGAGCCAAAGTTAATTCTCGCTGAAATGATGCCAACCTGGGAGGGCCCGGGTGCTCTGATCAGACACCGCACCCCCGAGGAGCAGCCACCACCATGGGTGCTGATGGTCCTGGGTCCGAGCAAAGCGCTCTCAGGACTCTTGTGCTAGCGATTAAGGGCCCCAGCCCTGAAGGGAAACGTCAGTTCTGCTCAGAAGTCATTAACCAAGCAGGTCCAGTTATTTAGTCACTCGGTTGTGGTCCACTCTTTGCTACCCCATGGACTGTCGCCCACCAGGCTCCTCTGTCCATGGGATTCTCCAAGCAAGGATACTGGAGTGCGTTGCCATTCGCTTTTCCAGGGGATCTTTCTGACACAGGGATTGAATCTGCATCTCCTATGTCTCCTGCATTGGCAGGTGGATTCTTTACCACTGAGCCATCAGGGAAGCCCAGGGGAAGCCCCATAGACCCTGTTTAAATGAATGAGCATGATCACCTTCCTACAGAACAATTTATGGCCCCTTCTCAGCTTTTCTACAATTTAAAAAAATATGGAAAAACATTCTAAGCTTGTAGGTCACACCAAACTGAGGAGAGTGCCAGTTCTGTCCCTGTGGACTGTAATTTGGAGTTCCTTGCTATACAAGATGAATTCTGGTAGCTTTAGTTACACATGCCTTATTTATTTGTTTCTTTTTCACCTCTCCTTCCTTTATAGGGAAAGGAAAAAAGAAAAACCTTGAATGTGAGAAAATGGGTGGTGCCTGCAAGTATCAGAACACTCATGGGTGTGTCATCCTGCCTGGAGAATGCAGGAGTCGGAAGAAACACTGTTGCAGAGTCTAGTTTCAGCATCGGAGCATCCACAGCAGCAGGAGACACTCCCCACCGATGAGTCCTGTTTAAAAAGAGCCACTGTTCACTCGGGTCCTTGGGGTCTTTCTGAGCGCAGGAGGTCATGAACTGGATGGGAAGATTTCAGTTGGAAGTCTGGTCACACCACTCGTTAGCTGATTAACTCTGGACAGGCCTTTCCTTTCCTAGGTCTCAGTCTCTGCTCCTGTGACAGTTTAAATGGATGTTCTCCACAACCTCATTTTGTTGTTGGTGGGTTTACTTGCTAAATCGTGTCCGACTCTTCTGTGACCCCATGGACTGAGGACCCAGTTCATGCGATTTTCCAGGCAAGAATACTGGAGTGGGTTGTCCTTTCCTTTTTCAGGAGATCTTTCTGACCCAGGAATCGAGCCCGCATCTCCTGTGTCTCTCGCATTGGCAGGCAGAGTCTTTAGCACTGAGCCCCAGGAAAGCCAACCTGTCAATATATGTCTACAAATGTATGGACTTGGGGAAAGAGCTTTGAGTGAGTGTGTGTGTGTGTGTGTGTGTGTTATAGTATGAAAAGTCACCGAGGTTTTGTGTCTCTTTGTGGAAGGACGTCTGTGTTTCCATTGGCATATGGGTTTCCACATGGTCAACGTGTGCTTAACGTCACAAGAGACAGCAAACTGTCTGAAGCAGCTGTGGTCGCTGCTGATAATCTCAGTGGCCTCTGAGTTCCCAGTCTCTCAATGTTCCCACCCCTCGTCACACCTCCATGTAAAATTCTCAGTGTTTCTCTGTTAAAAGGATGAAGGACAAATTCTCTAGTGTCTCAGATCCTTCACCCGTTGGCCATACTTTCTCGAGTTTTATCTTATCTCAGCCTGGTTCTCAAACTAACCCCTGACACAGTGTCAGTTGTCTTTCTGGCGTATTGTGTTCTCCTCACACTGAAACACACTTAAGCTACTTGTCCTCCGACTTTCCCTGCCTGATTTGTACTCACTTTTTATAGTCTCAGCTCACACATGGCCTTCACTGGGGAGACATCCTTCATTCACCCAACTTGAGTAAGAGAAGAGACTTTGGTTCCATGGCCTCAGCTACCAGTACAGTTTCCAGCACACAGTAGGTGTTCAATAGATGTTGACAGAATAGTCGATGAATAAAGAAAACGATAGAATGAGGCTTCAGCTTTCCAATGTAATTCAGGGATGATCCATTAAATGTGAATTCCTCAGTTTACTTAATTCAGGAAGTTCCATCAAACATGAGTCCTTCCGTTCCTCCTTAAACAGCAGAAGCTCCTACCAGGGCACACCCCTGGTATGGGAATAAGACAATTTATTTCAGTCACACAAGTTTAGCATTCTACTACTGTGTAATGGCAACCCACTCCAGTACTCTTGCCTGGGAAATCCCATGGACGGAGGACCCTGGTAGCCTACAGTCCATGGGGTCGCGAAGAGTTGGACTCTACTGAGCGACTTCACTTTCACTTTTCACTTTCATGCACTGGAGAAGAAAATGGCAACCCACTCCAGTATTGTTGCCTGGAGAATCCCAGGTATGGGAGCCTGGTGGGCTGCCGTCTATGGGGTTGCACAGAGTCGGACCAACTGACGTGACTTAGCAGCTTAGCAGAAACTGTGTCCACAACCTGCAGAAAGAAGAAAAATGTCTGTTTTTGGAAGAAAGTATTGAGATTACTATCCAAGGGAGGAAATAATTCAGTCCAACCGGGAATCCCCAAAATATACTGCCAGGAAAGTATTCTGTCTTATGCACTGCTTTTTCCTCACTTTGTCCCTCCTATTTACTTGCTTGTTAAGTTGAAGGACAACGCCAGATTTCAAGAGTCTGTTATAAACAGTAATTTTATGCTGCAACTTGGAAGCTGGGATCAGGGACTTTAAACATCTCTCTTGCACTGACATTTACAGCCTGCCACTGTGCCCTCTGAAATGGGCCATTGTGGAGTTCTCAGATAATGTCTTTTGGAAACACATTAAAACTTCATACTTTGTGTTTCTATCTTCCTGGAAAGGGATCCCACCAAAAATAAGATGGTAACGCAGCCCTCAGATACTTACTAAAATGTGTAAATGTACTCACACAGTATGCCATGCACTTGAAGAGTGTCAGCAATACTCTGAAGGTCACTCACCATTCCCAGGCTAAGAATATACCCCTGCTTTCAGGGTCTCTCAGATAAGTCTTAAAATTAAGATTAAAGATCTAAACATTAAGACCCTGAAGCCAAGGACCTAGCATGATCAGGGCACCAGCTGAGGGGAGAGAGGTTTCTAAAATAGAAAAGGAATAGCCCACCTGGCTCCAAACCAGGACTAAGGTTGTTTTGGGACTTCTCTGGTGGTCCAGTGGCTGGGAGTCCACCTGCCAGTGCAGGGAACACAGGTTTGATCCCTGGTCCTGGAAGATCCCACATGCCTCGGGGCACCTAACCCCATGTGCCAAATGGCTGAGCCTGCGATCTAGAGTCCAGGACCCGCAACAAGGGAGGCCACTGCAATGAGAAGCCTGAGGACCACAACTAGAGAGGAGCCCCCAGTCACCGCAACTAGAGAAAGCTTGGGCTCAGCAGCAAAGACCCAGCGCAGCCAAAAATTAAAAAAAAAAAAAAAAAAAGATTGCTTTTCTTACCTCTTAGGAGGTGGGGGAGATAAGCAAGTGCCCCCCAAGGACCCTCTAAGTCCAGCCTGTCCACTCTGGGGCATTACTAGAGGTCACCAGCCTTGGAGCCCAGGTTGAGTGGTCAGAGGGCTGGCTCTCATTGGCCTCAAATTGTTGAGGGGTCAACGCCCTGTGGGGTCAATGCCAGGGCTGGCGACAGGCTCACACTCCCCGCTCTGCCCACTCAGGGACATCAACCTTGTTTCCACTTTCTTGAACTGCCCATTTTCCCACAGACTGGAGGGAAGGTGCTAGCATTCAGCCTCTAGCAGAGAGCTTGCTCATCACGGGTCCTTGCACCCCCAGCCCTGTGCCACATCATGGAGGCTATCCTGATGCCCACCCATGCCACCCTGGGCTTCATCACAGCAGCTGTGATCCAGGAGCTCTGACCTCTGGACTGCCCATCACTGGGACCCACGGATGTCCTAGCGCCATGCCGAGAATCTCCCACGAGTTCTGTGGCTCTCTCTTCATTCTTCACGAAAGCCCAGTCCCGTTCTCTCTGATTGAAAGTTAGCCCAGTAAGGAAACTGACTTGGGGTCACTCATCTAAGTGAGGCCACAGAATCGATGACTGTCCCCAGTGGGCGCACAGCAGACAGTGGCTTGTTGACCAGAAGCAGACAGAGGACGGGGTCTGGGGGTGGGCATCGGGGGAGCTACTGTATCTATCCAGCCTCTGCTTGCTTAGCTCATTAATCTCTCAGGTTTTGTGAGCTAACACCCTGGGAAGCACGGGGAGGCCTGAGCAGTGAGACCTAGGAAAGCAATGATTGGTCAGATGAGTGTATTTACATTAAGGGAGAACATTGGAGGCAGATGAGAGTGAGGGAGAGACAGAGACTGAAGGTGGGTGAGCACAAAGCACAGCAGGGCAGCAAAAGACAACAGCGGACTCCCTGCAGGAGGCGAGGCGCTGGCTCTCAGGGACCCTCCAGCCCCTTGTGGTGCTCACCCACACCAGCCGCTTTTCTCCCCCAAATCCAGGTAGCTGTAGTGTCCCCTCAGCTGTCCCGTACATTCAGCTTTTCTGTCTTGAGGCAGGGGCTTCGGTGCCCCATTGGAGGATGAAAGGAATGAAAACAGCTCACCAATCTGACCAGGCATCTTGAGACCAAAAAATGAGGCCGCTGAGTATAATCAATGAGTAAGTTGATTACCAGGTGGGGGGTGGGGAGCACCTTCAGAGCAGGATTCCAAAGCATTCAAAGCTCACGCTACCCTCTAGGAGCCACTGGGACCATTTTATTGCTAACCTGGTATATGTGGGTAGGGGGTTGGAAATAGGAATGTGTTTTCCTAAGATTTGTGAAAGGGTAACTGCTCACATGGGAATACATCAGGGAAGGTTTTTATCATCGTTTGGGGACTAACAGAGCATAGAGGTTGCCTGGTCCTAATGGTTATTAAACAATATCTATTAACTACAAGACCCTGACGACAGAGACGTGATTCACCACACAGGCCAGTTCCGGGCGGGGTCAGCAGAAGGGCGGTGGGAGCTGCACGAGCCCAAGATGGCGTCGGTGATCCTAACAGACATACAGGCACCCTCCTGGTTTTCCTTAATCTGCTGTTTCTCTCCTCTGTCCCCGGGCTTTGGCTAAGCCGTCCCTAACTTAGAGTCTCAGAGGCTGAATGTTGGATTTCGTTTCCTTTCTCACCCAGAAAATCTTGGGCTTCTCATAAGAAATGATCCCCCTTATTCTGAATGAAGCATTTTCTGTAAAAAAAAAAGTCTTCAGAGTGACTGACTCAAGGATTCTGGTACTTTCCCTCTCATCCCAAGATGATGGCTGATTACTCATCCTACATTTATGTAATTAGTCAGAATCCATCAAGTGAAGTGTATTGAAGTTGATTATGACGGTCTTCATACAACCAGAAAAAAAATTAGTCTTACCTTACACAGACTCTAATATCATCTCTAATGGTAGCCATGAGGAAAAACAAGGCTAGAGATATTCAGTGTGGTGTTCAAGTTTGTGGTGAAATCAAAGTTGGATTCAGGAATCTAACTCCAGATTCTGAATTCTTTATTACTGCAGGATGTTCTACTGGTCTCCTTCCTCAAGGATTAGGTATTAGAATCAAGTGAAAATTATTATACATTTTTAGAACTGATAAATTGGCTCATGACTTTTCATAGACTAGTGATAATCTAGAAATTAGGATTTAAAAATAAAGATGTTTATGTTAATGTGCTGACTTTAAAATTCCTTGTAAAAGGAAAATGTGTGCAAGAATAGATAAAAGTCTATTTATAAAGAGCAACATAGTGACTTTCACTACCAATTATTATAATCTATGATAATGGCTAGGCTCAAAATACGTGGCATTGGCAGAGGAATTAAAAAAGAATCCCTGAGACAAAAAAGAGCAGCCACAAACAGACTATGCAGACACTGACCACTAGTTTATGATAAAAAGTGACCTTTACATGAGTGTCGGGGGCAGGGGGAGTGGGGGAAGTGAGCTGTTTCTTTAATAAATCATGCAGAGCTGATTGATGATCTATTTGGAGAAAAACTATTTTATGCTCTAAAGGAAGCATGAAGTGGATTATAATGGGGTTTTAAATAAAATTTTTAGATTCAGGATATTTTGTAAAGAGTCAGTATGCATTATTTGTTTTATGGAAAAATTAGAAGCCCATTCCAATAATGGAAGATAAACTGTTCTGATAGAGCACACAGTGGGCCAACATCACAGACACAAGGTATACGCAAAGTTCTGTGATGACCTCGGTCGGCAGACCATACAGGAAGAGCAACTGGAGAAACTACATTTGTATCTGTATCTGGATATCTTTACAGACACTGACGTACACTGATCATAGCCCATTGTTCATCCACAAGGCCGCTCTGAATTTTCTTTAATTATTCACTGATTGGGACCCAGTTACAGAACTGGTCCTCGTCACATCACTGCAATGCCAGTCACACTCTTTCCCGTGAGATTGTTCAGGTTTTGGAAGAATGCTCGTGTCTCTTGTCCTTCCTCTTTGTCTCCCGCTTCCTGGGCATCTTGCCTCCTGTTTCTGTCCTCCCGCCCTAAACCTGCTCTGTAAACTGCAGAGAGCTGTGGTCCTGTCAAGGCCTGCTCCCTCCCCAGAGGGAGGAGAGTGACACCTGTATGGAGAGGCGGCCTACTCAGCAAACTACAGATGGGGCCACGCCTTGGACAAGACAAGTGAACAAGGAAGACACCGAATGATCCCACCTCTCTCAGGACTCCAGCCTCGGGCCAAAGTGGCTTAAGGGTCACATTTGCTCTGTGAATGAAAACACTTTGCAACATTTAAAGCATAATATAAATTTAATTCTTATAACTGTCTCCCCCTACTGCCTACCCTGCCTACCCTGAGAACAACTTTAATCAGTCCTAATGATAAAACATTCAATTGTGTAGATCTGAGAACTGTCTGCTTTTATTTGCACAAGAGGAGACTTGCTCAGGGTCTCTCACCAGCTTCCTCAGCTGAGCTGCCTCCATCAGCTCCACTTTATTTTGCAGCAAATGGTGAATGCCTGGCAGGGTCCTCTGAAGGGCTCACAGCTCAGTGTCCCTCGCTTCAAACAGATTCCACCCCGAAGATAGCAGGGTCTTTCAAAATTGAGCGCCCTAGTGCTGTCTGGAAAAGGAAAAGACATTTATATGAAGCCTCGTGGAAGTCCCATGAGGAAATCTGGGGGTCTTACCATCTGACTGGGATCCCCTTCTTTCCCAGCTAAACACAAATAGCAAACATCCCCCTCATATCCCTCACTGTCTATTCTGACGTAAGATGTCAGTGTTGCTGATGAACCTGGTTCTAGAAGATTCCACGTGTGGCAGCAACTAAGCCCCTGAGACACCACCATAAGCCTGTGCTCCGGAGCCCGGGCTCCACAGTGAGAAGCCCCTGCAATGAGAAACGTGTGCCCTGCAACTGGAGAGTAGCCTGCACTCTCCAAAACTAGAGAAAAGCCTGCGCAGCAACGAAGACCCAGCACAGCCAAAAGAAAGGGGGGGAAAAAATATATATATATATATATATATAAACCCTTCCTGCCACAGGAATACCTGGGTGTTAACCACAGGGTCAGTAACCACTGCCCCGTGTGCCTCACCAGTCACCCCACCTACCCATCATGCAAAACCCACCCAGCTCTCACAGGCTCATCAGATGGAAGCCTTGTCCAGTGGAACTCAAGGTCACACTGTGACATGTGGCAAGAGATCTCTGGTCCAGGCCTGAATAAAGGAACTTTGTCTCATACTGGGTTATACCAGCCAAGTGATTCAACTAATTTAGTTTACAAATCATCCAGCTCATTCAAGGGAAAGGAGAGGAGGGAGAAAGTTACCACCAACAGGACGTTTAAAGTCATGAAGACGCAACAACATGCTTTGGAAAGAATTCTCTCATCACTCAATGCCTAATTTGGGGTGTGGAAGTGACCTACTAGTAGCTCTGTCATGCTTTACTTTCTGATGATGGTTGACTTAGGGAAGGAAAAACCGAGTAATGATAAGAAAGGGCATCATGGCTGGTATTTACCAGGCAGTACCTGGAAGAGGATCGAGAGAGCAGTGAGGAAGACATGGAGGAGCCTCACTGTCTTGGAACTGAGGTCCCGGAAGGCCTGGTGGGAAGAATCAAGGACACAGTCAAAAGTCCGAGGAGCTCAGGGCCTCCAGGACCGGAGCAGACATGACCTCCTGCCCGGGGGCCCTGCGCCTGCCTCGGCAGGAGGAGTGTGACTGCTCTGTCCTTTCTGGCTCCCTGAGCCCCAGCTGTCACTCGCCTTGGGTTTACTCAGACCTGGGGTTTCAGATCTGGGGTTGAGGCCCTCCTGTGCCCACATCTATGGAGGCGGCGTCCCCGTGAGGCAGAGGCTGGAGCATCCAAAGCCAGTGGTAGGGTGGGAGTCCGGCTGTCACAAAAGGAGGGTAAGGCCAGCCCCTTGCGGGTGAGAAGGTTCATTAGAAAAGATTTAGAGCCCAGCTCATTAGATCTTCAGGGCTACTTGAAAGGAAGAGCCAGAATGGTGGTGGGTTATAACCTTCCTGGAGAATCCATAATAAAGGAAGAAAGAGTGCATATTGGTTAAAAATTAGTGGAGAAATATGTCTAATTATTTCTAGGATTTGAATTTCAATGCTTACTTCCATTTAAATCTATCATAATCTTTCTGATTATAAAGAATAATACATATCAGAAAATTTCAACTTAAAAAAACAAAGTTTCAAGTCATAAAGAAATGCAAAAATGGAAGATTTAATAAAAACCCATAGCCCCACACTTCAGTTATAACTACTACCTACAATTCAGAGTATTTCAGCTCTTTTCCTTTGCAAATGAAATTGTGTAAATATTTCTTTTTAATTTAAAATACAGAATCTTATTTCACAACCAATGCCAATGTGTGTTTTCACCACTTAAATATTATCTTGGAAAATTTTTAATATCTATTCAAATAAATTTGCCTCATATATTTATATGACTACACATATATCTTGAGAAATTTCTGTAACACTTACTTTGTATGAATTCCTATTAGTGGAATCTCAATATATATGTACTGTTCAAATTTTAAAGGGTTTTTCCCAATTGCCCATGCTAGAAACTGTTGTACCACTTTATCCTCTTACTGACAATGTGAAAAAGTATATTTGACATTCAATATTCTCATTAATATTGGTTTTTATGAATTGTTTCAATTTTTGCAAATTAAATGAGTGAAAAATATTCCTTTTTTATTTTAATATATCTTTTAAAAATTGTTTCTGATGTTGAACATTTTTTTAATGTTCACTGGTCATTCTTGTCTCTTACACTTTACCATTTTTCTATTTTTCTGTTCATCTTTCCTTGCTGACTTCTAAGAATCCCATGTATATTTAAAATCATTAATCCTTTCTTATATGTGTTGCAAAAAGTGTTTCTGGCTTGTTTCTGGCTTTGTGCTTGCTCATCTAATAGCTGAAATTTATAGGTACCCTCAATGATTACTTTTGCTCATGTTTAATTTCCTTAAAGATATTTGTTTGTATATTTACCTAATTCTATGTGTATTCCTGATCAGTTTCATCCTTAATCAGCCCTAGAATAGAGGCTCTTCTGAAAAGCTGTGACAGACGAGTTCCCAGTGTTGTAGCCACATGTTCCGGGAAACAAACTCACTCAGAAGGACAATGCAGATAGTGGAGTGCAGTTTATTACACCAGCGGGCCCAAGGCAGAGTCTCCTCTTAGCCAAGGACCCTGACCAGTTTTTGTGAAAACCTTATATACCCTAAGTGTACTTGCTCAAACCCACCTCCCCAAATTCTTTGAAACTAGTCTGGACAAGGTAAAAGAGAGAGACGATCAAAGTTAACTCATGATTCATGTGTCGTAAGCCTAGAGAGCTAAACAGTGGACATTTATCAATAGGCCTGTGGTCATATCCCAATAAACATAATAGAATTTATGACTTTGTTCTGTTACAGAGATAATTAGCATATTCTTTTAGGTGACGGAGAGTCCAAGTCCTGAGGCTCTTTTATCGGGGTGGGGGTGTCTGGTTTTCCATTGGTAAGCCATTTCTATAGACACTGGGCACAAAGTTCAGAGTCCATTGGGAGGGTGACCATGTGTGTAGCCTAATGTTCGCAGCCTGGCCTATGATGGAGTCCAGCTCTGTTTGTTTCCTCCTTCACCAGCAGTGACCTGAGAACTGTTTCTTGCACCATCCAGCACTATGAATTTCCTGAGCCCACAGACATGCCCTCACTCCCACGTGTCTCATATGGAAGGCTCATGTCTGAGTTCATGTCTCTGTCCTCTTTGGAAACCAAGTCTTGCATAGAAGGGAAACAAGCTCATACATGATTGGAAGGAAATGAAAATGATCAGGGCCACCCGGGTGGTCCAAGTACAGCAGGCCATCCGGGGGAGGATGGGGGGACACATTTTGTACACCCATCAGAGCACCTAAACCACACAGCCTGCTTGGCACCTACCTAGTCCTGGTCAGAGACAGTTCTCTTCCTTCTGCTCTTCTGTTTGTCTCTGCCAGAGGCAGCACTAAGTGATCTGAGCTATTAATAACACAGCTTCTCGAGTTCAAGATAATCAAATCTCCCTCTTCAGTCTCTTTCAGAGGGCATGGCTACACTCAGTGATTCTCTATTACCAAATAACATTTAAATTATTCCATCAAGTTAAACACAATGTTATTGCTTCATTGAAATTACAGGTTTTACTAAAGAAAAAAAAAAGATATGTGGGTGATTGAGTCTAAGAACTAGATTTCCCTTTAGATGTTTTTGCCTCCTCTTAGTACAACCTTTTGTACTAAGAAACTTAGCTTCAGTAAGTTTCTTTCTGGGTCCTTCAGAGTGTTTTTGTAACTGGACTCCTAGATATTTCATGGTTTTTCTTTTTGAGCCACATTCTTCTTTCATTACATTTTATAACTGCTACTGTCTGCATAAGAAAAGCTCTGGATCTGGGATAATAATGCATCACTAGCCCACAAGTTGAACTCTTATTCATTTAGATGTTTTGTGGTTACTTCTCAGTGGTTTTGCAGTTCTAAAATTATAGGTCTGTAAAATTATCATTAACTTCCTTGATTCTGAACTGTAGGATTCTTCCTTTCTGCTCTCAATGAAAGACATTGACTCACAATGCCTGGAACTGTCAGAGATCCTCGAAGCCAGCTTCCTTACTTCACAGAAGAGGAAATTGTGGCCAAACAAGGTCAAAATCATGTCTAGCGGTTATCCTCTGGTAAATGTCTTTTATGCTGTAAACTCTTTCTCAGTTATGACAATGTAAAAATTAACTTGTTTCTATCCATTTCCCCTGTCTTCCTGTTTCTTTTATCCCTTCTTTCTCCTGTCAAAGATCAACTTCCTCAATCTCCAAAAATGAAACAAAGTTTTTCAAAAACAGTTTTTAAAGATAGTTGCTGTTTTTTAAATAGATGCTTCCACCTTTTTTTCTTTATGTGTAATTTCTTCTGTAAAAACCTTTGATTTTTCTTCCAGGGCTTGATGAAGAATTTCAACTCATGCATGAAGCACAAGTTGTAGTTTCAGTCAAGATGTCCTTGGGTGCTCAGAAATGATTGTGTCCAGTGAAGAGATGGAGGGAATTTTAATGACAACACCAACACCCAGTGCTTCTGTGACCCTGGGATTAAGTCTACCACTCTTGCAGGGTCAAAATGGAGATGACTGAGTTCATGTCAAGATTTCTGTTTGAAAAGTAAGAGCGAGATAAACATCCACATTGGGTCTAGTAATGTGGGCTAATTCTGATTATGGGCCCTGAGTGAAATCTCTGGAGGATGTATGGGCTGTGAGAGAAACTGTCCAAGGCAAGGATGGTTGCTACTTCAAAAGAGAGAAAATAGAAATGGAGGGAAGAAGGGAGGGAGAGAGAGCAGTCACAAGAATCTCATAAAATTCTTCTTCAGTTTTGGGGCCATAAAAGGCCCCAATCTGCTCCCCACGTGCTCCTCCAGCAGAGCAGGCCAGGGAGCATGTGGCCCGGGGTAAGCACATCTCTTCTCTGTCGGGTCGTGGCAGCTCTGTTCCCACCTGGCTCTGCTCTGAGGAGCTTACTGACTGCACTCTGACAGGACAGGCCTCACTCTGAGCCCTTGTTCTCTCCCTAGAGAAACAGAATGATGTCCTTGAGTCATAAACGAGTTGGGAGTCCTGTTATGTGTTGCCCTTGTTTCACCTACAAGACTTCGAGGTCTTGAAAACCCAAGACTAAGACTCCTGAGCATTGAGCTGAGGTGTGAACCAGACGAAGAATAACTCCAGCCTGGAAAAAGGAAGCACCTTTGACAGAACCATAGGACCGTGGGATTCTTCTCCTTCTTCGTCTGTGCCCAGACTTCTCCCATCCGAGCCCAGGCTCCCATGCCTTCCACGCTGGACCCCGAGGGGGCTCATTCATCGCTCCTGAATCGGGGGCTCAGGAACCCCGGCCACCGGCCTCACACCTCTGCACACACTCCAGTCTCGGGGTCGTGCTTCCAGTGAGAATAAGAAGGGGCCCTTCAAGCCCCAGACGCTCTGCCTCAGGTCGGTCTGGGGGAGGCACCATCCCACGTGCGCATGGGCGGCTTTGGGTCTTGGGCTGGGGTCGGCCGCCATGAGCGTCGATTGTGCCCGGAAGTGTGTCGGGTATCCGGCGGAACCGCGCCGGCTTCCCACGGAGCTCCCCAGGACCCTCTCCGTGCAGAGTGTGCTGGGACCCTCCGTGTGGCCTCCGGGGGACGACCTCGAGTGGCCGTTCCCTCTGCGGGGAGCAGGACCACACCGAGGTCAGGAGGACTAAGCCCCGGGTGGACGCAGAGCCGGGCCCCGCCAGTGCGTGTGTCCCGTCCCGCAGCCCTCGCTCCCTCAGAAGCTGCCTCAGACACCTTTGGGATGTCGTGGAAAGATGACGCTGGACTGAGGCTCCGGACCCTGGCTCCGGTCCCCGCTCCGCCTCTGACTACAGGTCACGTCCCTTCGCGGCGCCTCCGGGCCCTCGTAGGCGAGATGCCAGAGCTGGGTGAGCTGACCCCCAGGCGCCCTGGTTCTGAGGTGCGTGGCTCCAGGCGCTTCCGAGAGGCACGCGGGCCCGACGCAGACCGGGGACCACGGGAGGACGGCCGCTCGCCTGGTCCTTGGTCTCCCGCCTGGGGTCCCCCGAGCCAAGACCCCGTCCGTCTGGGCCCTCAGCTTCACTCATTCACCTCCTCTCCCTGCTGTGGGCAGCGGTGCCTGAGGAGCCTCTCCTTCACCCTCCAGGGCCTGTTCCTGGAAGCGCCCTGACAGCCTGCCGTGTTCCCATCACTGGACGCTAGTGAACCAGAGAAATCACTGAGTGGGCACTGGCGGACGCGCGGCGCCTCCTGGCAGGGACCCAAGGGCCAGCGCCTGGCGCCCAGGGCCTCTGTACCCAGGCCTGGCTCATCGGCAGAGACTGGAGGGGACGCGAGGCTGCAAAATGCGGGGGGCTCGTCACTGCCCCTCCCTCTCAGCAAGCTCAGGGAGCCAGTCACCCGGACACCCGAGAGCTGAGCTGCTGGGCGAGTGGACGGTGTCGGAGGGTCCGAGTGCTGCTGCAGCGCCAGGAACACTGAGGACTGGAGGGCACAGAAGGAGGAGAACAGCTCTGTGTGACACTGTGGCATGGCCTTAGGGCTCAGATGGTCAGATCACCCTGCAGAAGGGAGGAAATCAAGAGGAAATAGGGTGGCATGCCAGCAAGAAAAAGAGAGAAAACCTGTCTGGGGAGATAACACAGTGAATCATACCTAGACGTGTGCTTTAACCATCGCATCAGCGGGCAAGTAGGGGGCAGGGGCAGGGAAGCAAGGAACTCAGCTGAGAAGAGGCAGGAGTCTTGGGGTCTTCAGTACCTTGGTCTGTGGAGGGTGCTTCATCAGGTGCATTTGAAATAGGGAGACAAAAAAATGGTTTAGGTTGAAAATGACAAAAATACTTTGGCAATAATATTAAAGTGTCCATAAACGGAAATAGCACAACATAGCTTAATTTCACTTTTTTACTCTTTTATTTTCTGAATTCTCCTCTGATTATTATTCAGAACTCTAGACATTTCCTCCATGAAAGAGTGTCACTAATGAGTCTTAGGATTAACTGAGAGAACACCAATTTTAGAGTCAGGAAACTGGGCCTGTGGCTCCAGATATGACACTTGCCCATGGACCCCTGGGAAGTAAGTACCCTCTCTTTTCTGGACCTTAGTTTTCTCATCTGGAAAATGCGATGATCACTTAGGTCCCTCCAACTCTGAGATGCTACAGCATCGGAGCCCAGGGCTCGCACCTGCTGACACTAGGCTCTGATGGATGGTTTCTTAGCAAAAAGATACTTCCTGCACTAAGTAAAAGCCAAATTATCTGCCTCTGGAGAAAATACGTTTGTCCCTCCTGCTTAATATAAGGAGGTAAGTTACTCAGAATGTAGGCTTATCTTCCTGCTTCATGTTACACGAGTATAGTAATCTAACATCCTTGAAGTTCCTGGGCAAAGCACTCAAGTGAGAGAAATTACACAAAGATAGGAAACAGTCAGATGGGTCCCTTCGGGCATCACCTGGTTCTCAGTTTCTAGCACTCTCCTGGCCCCCTTTCCAGGCACAGGGCAGCTTGGTTCAGCACCATTCTTCCTGAGACCCATTTCCTCTGCTTCCACGATTTCCAGTTCCTAGGCAGAATCAGGTACAAAATGAATACAGTGTGCTCCCGGAATGCAGGGGCTTTCAGCTGGATCAAACAGATCCACACTGTAACAGTTCATCACTATTCACTGCAGTGAGGAGGAGGGGTCTTAAAGGAAGGAATGGCTTTTCCTGTTCCTATGGTGTGGGGGTGGGAGTAGGGGGAGAGGTTGAGAAAACTTTGCTGTGAGGTCAGTTTTTGATTTATGGTCTAAGGGATGAGTCAGTATTTATGAGGCAGACACACACACAGTGGTGAAGCCAGTCCTGGAAAAAGGAAGATCATAGGCAAAGATAGAAAGGTGTAGATTTCACTGTGAATTTGGGAAGTCATGTGTCCTTTGGTAAAGAAAAAGGAAACACTGTAGGATATGTAGACTCAGGTTTGGATATTTGAATTTGTCTGGTAAGCAAAGAGGAGAAACTGAAGGACTTTAAATGAGAAAATAACACTGTCAAGTTTGTTATCTGGAAATAACTCGGTAGCTATATATAGACTGGATTCAAGATGTGAAGGTAAAGGACTGTTATAAACCCACCATATATAAAACAGCTAGCTAGTGGGAAGCTGCTGTATAGCACAGGAAGCTCAGCTTCAGGAAGGAGAAGAGATGTGCTGACTTGACCATCACATGAGGGAACCACACTGGTAGGAAGCAGTCTGCTTAGGAGGCAGCAGTTGTGAATCTGGTTATGAGAAAGTGGATGGTCCATTTGTGTTATTCTCATTGGTTACCCATTGAAAGAAGGTATTCATAGAAACAATCATGCATCATAGGGAGAAATCCCTGTAGCCTGGAACCCAATTCTGTCTACCCCCCTACAAAACTTCTTTAAAGCAGATTGTACAGGGACAGCCCTGGTGATCCAGTGGTTAAGACTCTGTGCTCCGAATGCTGGGGCAGTGGTTGGATTCCTGGTCAGGGAACTAGATCCCACATGCCACAACTAAGAGTTCACGTGTCACAACTAAAGATTCTGCATGCAACAGCTAAGAGCCGGCACAAATTAAAAAACAAACAAACAAACAAAAAGAATCAGTATAAAGCAAGCAGTTAAATACAATAAATTAAAAATAGCACAGGAATATTTCACCTGGACAAAGAGGAATCATCATCAAACAAAAACCATTCAGAATCTCTCCAAAGATGCTGAAAGAAAAAGGAGGTGGTGGGGACCATGGTAGGGGGGCAGGGAGAAGAGACAGGAAGGTGTGCAGGGAGCTTGGAGAGAATCACACACCACACGTGGGCACAGACGTAGACACACCTGGGGGCCGCAACTGGGGAAATTCACTTCTGGTTGCTTTGATTTTCTTTGAAAACCAGGCATGATGTCTCTCAGCTGAGAGTGGGTGTGGGGAGCTGATGGGAGCTTTGGAGGAGAAGGTGCCGCGTGAAGCAGTTGTGGGGAGTGAAGGCGAGTGGAGGGGAAGGAGGCATCCAAGCAGGGCCAGTGGGGAGACAGGACCCGCTGTGCATGAAGCGTCCTGAAAACAGGCTGAATCCAGGGGCGTGCGAAGGGGCTTAGCAACATCAGGTCAAGGATTCTAGGTTCTTCATCTACAAAGAGTTGAGCCAGAAAGACAGGAGGTGGAAGTCGAGAGCGGTTGCTTAGCACTAAGATTTCAGAGGGTTCACAGGTCCTGGCTGAGAGGGTTTTGTGTGTTTTCCCTTCTTGACACCAACTGTGTGTCCAAGGCTTCAGCTCAGTTTTAACACTAACCACCCCAGAAGGAGGGTCAGCCTCACAGGTATGATCCCAGTTCCACAAGACTGTCCCCACCTCAGATGCCAAATCTTGGGTCCCCAGCTCCCCCACACTTCTGCCAGACTTGGCTACAAACTCAGAAATCCCAGTACCTCCCCCTTCAGGTTGTATGATTTGCTAGACTGACTCACAGAACTCCAGAAAACACCAGAGGAAGGGCCAGGCCAGGCCTCCCCAGGCTCCTTTGTTTTAGAAACCTTGGTTGATTTCTGTAACTGACCATTTGGGTCACTTATTTGTTGGTTTCTCTTCCTACACTTTAAATTCTCCCTTGTATGTTTTAAATTCACCAATAGTGCATCCTTGAATGGAGAAGGCACTGGCAACCCACTCTAGTATTCTTGCCTGGAAAATCCCAGGGACAGGGGAGCTTGGTGGGCTGCCTTCTATGGGGTTGCACAGAGTCGGACATGATTAATGCGACTTAGCAGCGGCAGCAGCAGCAGCAGCCTTGAAAACCCAGACCCCCAACCCTATACCTGAACAAAAGCAAAAGCCTAGGCCCCCCATGCATTCTCTCCCTACCTGACACCATGGTAGGGAGAGTGTGCTGTGTACGTTTTAGGTCTCCTAAGCAAAAAACCTCTATTTTTTTTTTCTTTTTTCAGAGCTTCCTGAGTGCGTCAGACCCACAGGGGGCAGTCTGTCCACAACACTGGTGATTCACAGGCTGAGAATAGCAGAAAATAGTGCAGGCCACCCTGGGCTCCCTTTGCCACCCCGGTGGTGCCTCCAGCTCCCTGCTGCAGAGGCCACATTCGTAATCTGAGCCCAGTAAACGACCAAGCCCTTCTGGGTTCTCAGTGTTGGCTCCACTGTCATTGAGGCAACAGACTTCATGCAGTACCTGTCAGGAGCCAAACACAGACAAGTTCATGGTCCCTTCCCCCTCTCAGAGGTCCTGTTGTTGTTCTTGTTATTGTTCAGTTGCTTTCCCAGTCATGTCTAACTCTGTGACCCCACGGATTGCAGCACTCCAGGCTCTTCTGTCCTTCACTATCTCCCAGAGTTTGCTCAAATTCATGTCCATGAGACTGTGATGCCATCCAACCATCTCATCGTCTGCCACCTCCTTCTCATGCCCTCAATCTTTCCAAGCATCAGGGTCTTTTCCAATGAGTTGGCTCTTTGCATCAGGTGGCCAAAGCATCGGAGCTTCAGTATTAGGCTTCCAATTAATATTCTGGGTTGATTTCCCTTAGGATTGACTGGTTGGATCTCCTTGTAGTCCAAGGGACTAATGCCCACCATTCAGTGAAGATGAGGGTAAATATTATTTAAAGGTAAACTACAATGAAAAACCATGTGAGTTGAGAACTACTGGCATTAAACTATGGGAACTTATCAGAACTACTGGAATACAAAGCCGGAGGTCCTTGCACTGCTGAGAATGTGTCCTGACCCCACCACCCAGATTCCACAGAATTCTGCAGACGGGATGAGCAGGAGAGGGTTGGAGAGGAGGAGGGGAGGGGGTCAAGGTCACTTGGGGCTGGATGGGGCCGTCCCATAGTTTGACAGCGATGCGGGTTCCCGCTGGACACTCAGGATCTGTGCTCCTCACTCTATGCAAGCTCTGCTTCAATTGAAAATTGGTAAAGACAAAATGCAGGGTTTGTAATAAAAAGAGCCCTTTAGGTCTCATTTTAAAATGGATAAATGGGCCGGACAGGAGGGATGGAGGACCACTCCCATGTGTCCTCTCACCTCTAAGGGACCACAAATGCGAGTCATGGTGAAGGAAGGTCAGTCCAGGGAGGAAACACGCTACACGGAGAGTGTGGGCCATCTTAGAAGGCAAGCACAGCACCAGGGTGTGGGGCTGTTGGTGTTTATAGGGGTGGGTCATTTCATAGGCTAATGAGTGGGAGGAGAATTCCAGATATTTTGCAGAAAGGGTTGGGATTTCCAGGAACTGGGTCAGCACCTACTTTTTGACGTTTATGGTCAGCCTTGGAATTGTCACAGCGCCTCTGGGTGTGTCACCTAGCTGCAGTGTTACAAAGGGATTAAAAAAAATATATTTACTTCAGGTCTTAGTTGCGGTATGCAGGATATTCACCACAGCACACTGGCTTAGTCGCCTCACGGCATGTGGAGAAGGAAATGGCAACCCATTGCAGTATTCTTGCCTGGAAAATTCCATGGACAGAGGAGCATGGTGGCCCAAGGTCCATGGGATCACAAAGAGTTGGACACACTGAGCGACTTCACTTTCTTTCTTTCATGTGGAATCCTAGTGCCAAGGCCAGAGACTGAATCCACATCCCCTGCACTGCAGGCAGATTCTTCACCACTGGACCACCAGGGAAGTCCCTGACATTGTTTTAAAAGTTGTGCCCTGCCCAATTACGGTCTCATTAGCACCAGATAGCTGGCATTTAACAGTGCTATTCGAAATTTCGCATTATAGGAGAATGTCCTGGTAAAGCTCTCAGGACACTGTGGTGACTGCAGGAGGCAGGCAGGAACATTGGAAGAGAGGTTGATTTTGCTCCAAGTTACATCACTGCCACTTAGTAGACTGCGGCCTTGGACACATCTTTTTGTTGGATTTGCAGCCAATTTTAATCGACTGTTTAAGTCAGTTTTGCCCGTGGCCTCAGACATGGCTTTCTAGTCCTCGAGACCATCTTGTATAAACCTTGGGTCATACCTACCTGGTGGGTTTGTTTAGGGGAATTCAAAGAGATAATTTGAATAAAAGTGGCCAGCTACTGAGCAAGGCTCATTGCAAAATATAATTGTGGGACAAGTTCAAAGAAGAAACTAGTAAAAGTGTCAGTGGGGGAGCACAGCATTAGACCCAGCCCTGGTCCCCTTCTGAGGGCAGGTCCCCACATGACTGTCAAAATCCATGGCACCCGCCCCGTCCATAGGAGAAGGGAACTGGGGACAACGGCCTCTGCCCATTAATACCCAGGGCTCTGTGCTGAGAACACCTGTTTGTGGACTCGTAGATGTGAAGGGCTTTGCTCTTCAAAACCTATCTGTAGGATTGGGACCCCCCTTCTTGCCTGAGGAACTGAGGCGCTTTGCTGGAAAGAGCCTGCCTCAATTTCCTACTCACAGGTTAAGGGTTTGGGGACACAGCATTTATCTTCCCTTTAAAGAATGAATCCATGAGTTACCTCTCAGCCCAAGCATGAAGCAACCACGATCCACATGGCCTTGTTTGGCTTTGAATCTGGGAAAACTAACAATTCGTGTAGGCTTGCCCTAAAATTAACCCTTCCCTCTATCCTATATTAACTCATCTCTGGTTTCTGGTGAGCCACCCCATGGTGTCTTGGGTGTGTGACCTCCTTGCTGAGGCAACAGGACCCTTCCCTGATGGACAGAGATGCCCCTGGGTGCTATCTCCAGGATTAACATAGCTGCAAAGGAGTCATCTTTAGACCTTGCCAAGGAAAATAAGCCACTGCAATTGTCCAATTCCTGACAAGGGCCGTTTTCCAACTGGTGAGGAATGATGGCAAGAAACTCCCTTGAAACTCACCATGGCACCCTGACCCCTTTTGGAAACGCCCTTCTATGAAAAGTCATGCCTGGTCTTGTACATAAAACTGCATCATCAGCTTCCTTAAAAGAAAAAAAATATATGCTGTGCTGCAAACCATAGATAACTAAAACACACCAATTTTTCTTTTGTTTATTTATTTACACTGTACTAGGTTGTAGATGGAGAAGGCAATGGCACCCCAGTCCGGTACTCTTGCCTGGAAAATCCCATGGATGGAGGAGCCTAGTAGGCTGCAGTCCATGGGGTCGCTTAGAGTCAGACATGACTGAGCGACTTCACTTTCACTTTTCACTTTCATGCATTGGGGAAGGAAATGGCAACCCACTCCAGTGTTCTTGCCTGGAGAATACCAGGGACGGGGGAGCCTGGTAGGCTGCCATCTATGAGGTCGCACAGAGTTGGACATGACTGAAGTGACTTAGCAGTGGCAGGTTGTAGAAAATTCTGAAAGAGATGGGAATACCTGACCACATGACCTGCCTCTTGAGAAACCTATATGCAGATCAGGAAGCAACAGTTAGAACTGGACATGGAACAACAAACTGGTTCCGAATAAGAAAAAGAGTACATCAAGCCTGTATATTGTTATCCTGCTCATTTAACTTATATTCAGAGTACATCATGAGAAATGCTGGGCTGGAAGAAGCACAAGCTGGAATCCAGATTGCCAGGAAAAATATCAATAACCTCAGATATGCAGATGACATGACCCTTATGGCAGAAAGTGAAGAGGAACTCAAAAGCCTCTTGATGAAGGTGAAAGAGGAGAGTGAAGAAGTTGGCTTAAAGCTCAACATTCAGAAAACTAAGATCATGGCATCTGGTTCTATCACTTCGTGGGAAATAGATGGTGAAACAGTGGAAACAGTGTCAGACTTTATTTTTTGGGGCTCCAAAATCACTGCAGATGGTGGCTGCAGCCATGAAATTAAAAGACGCTTACTCCTTGGAAGGAGAGTTATGACCAACCTAGATAGCATATTCAAAAGCAGAGACATTACTTTGCCAACAAAGGTCCGGCTAGTCAAGGCTATAGTTTTCCCTGTGATCATGTATGGATGTGAGAGTTGGACTGTGAAGAAAGCTGAGTGCCGAAGAATTGATGTTTTTGAACTGTGGTGTTGGAGAAGACTCTTGAGAGTCCCTTGGACTGCAAGGAGATCCAACCAGTCCATTCTGAAGGAGATCAGCCCTGGGATTTCTTTGGAAGGAATGATGCTAAAGCTGAAACTCCAATACTTTGGCCACCTCATGCGAAGAGTTGACTCATTGGAAAAGACTCTGATACTGAGAGGGATTGGGGGCAAGAGGAGAAGGGGACGGCAGAGGATGAGATGGCTGGATGGCATCACTGACTCAATGGAAATGAGTCTCAGTGAACTCCGGGAGTTGGTAATGGACAGGGAGGCCTGGAGTGCTGCGATTCATGGGGTCAGAAAGAGTCAGACACAGCTGAGCGACTAATCTGATCTGATCTGATCAGCTCCTCCATTAGTCCTGCTGGTCTACCGCACTGGCAGTGGATCTGTTTGTTTGTTTTTTGGGGGACTTGCCAAAACATTTGTTTGTTTTGGGACTTACTTTCATAACGGTGTGAGATGATTCCTTAAAGAAATGGGTTATTTCTGTGGAGAATCCTGACTGACTCACAACCAAATCTGGACAAGTGAAGAGGAAAAAGATGGGAGGCACCCCCAGAAAGCCCCACAGGGATGGGCTGTGGGTGTCTACACTCTGAAGTAACTTTTCCTGGGTTGCAGAACCTTTTGAGAACACCCCGCCACCTCCACCCTATCCCCCACCCCCCCCACCCCCCACAGACACAAGACAGACTTGGAAAACTTCAAAGTTTCTTCACCAAAACTTGGCCACAGATTGCAGCTGAAGTTGTGTTAGCATGATGTGGATTACTTGTTTTTGCAACCCTGCAATAACTGACACACAGAGACACAATTGGTGGGAGAAAGGAACAGAAGCTAGAAACACAGAGCAAGAAGGGTGGCCCCAAATGCCACGGCTGGGAAGCCGGGAGTGGGGTTTGGGGGTAGGCAGAGGACTGGGGAGTCTGGGGAGGCTCAGGGGGCAGCCACTCCCGGGGAGCGCAGGGCTCAGGGAAAAGCTTCTGCAGAGACCCTGGGTGATGATGGCGGGTCTCTGGGAAGCCCCGCCGACTGGCGGCCACATGGTTTCCATTGCTTCCTTCCTCCCATGGTCCATCAGAAGAGACCTCCACCACTCAGACCCTCTGAGCAGAGTGGACAGAGCTCCCGTTCCTAAGGTCTTACCTCCCTCCTGAAGCTGCTGGGTAAAATAGGTGGTACAGGCAGCTCACTGGAACCACCATCTACACAAGCTTGGAGCTGGGTCACCTCTCCTTTAGCAGTATCCCTTCGACAAGATGAGACAGGCTGAGGATATAGAAAGAGGGTGAGAAAGAGGAGGGGAGGGAAAGGGAGGGAAGCAAAAGGAGCCAGAGCGACGGAAACCTGTCATAGAATCTGCATCACTGCCCCTGAAACGTGCAGAAAAATAACAGGAAAGCTTGAAGGGACTGGGATCTTCAGCAGGAACTAAAGCAAGGGGCATCATTCAGGAACATGCAGCTCCAGGAGAGAACAGTAATCTTGCCGAGGTGAGGGGAGTTGTTTACCTGAGTATATTCAGGGTTACAATACTATCTCAGGACGAAAGGGCACACCCTCAAAGACAAGAGCTTGGACCCTAGAATTCAGCATTTAAAAAAAAATGGACTGTGATGGGACTGTGTACTACCCTCCTACAGTACACAACAAAGGAACCAGGCAAAACCTGTGAAACTACTGATTCAGACTCTGGCACAAGCAGTACAGGACCGTAATTGAGGAGAGAAGAAAACAAGTGAGGTGAGGGACTTTCCTGGCGGTCTGGTGGCTGGGATTCTGTGCTCCTGACACAGGGGGCCTGGGTCCACCCCTGGTCAGGGAACTAGATCCCACATACCACAACTAAGATCCTGCCTGCCATGATTAAGGTCCAAGGCTCCCAAAGTAATGAATTAGCTAATTAAATGTTATGTGCTTAACCATTTTTTAAAAAAGAAAAGAAAAGAAGTGATGTGAGACTTATGACATCTCAAGCCTCTACAGATTTCCAGGCCTAAAGCTCAGGCAACAAGAATCTAAACAGACCAACAATTCTTCTAATTCGAAGAGAGAGGGGTCAAAGTTCAGAGAGTGCAGGCATCTTCACTTCTGGACAGAAAACCAGCAATGGGCATCGGATCAGGGGTGTGTGCCTGTGTGCTAAGTCGCTGCAGTTGTGTCCGACTCTGCTACTCTGTGGACTGTGGAGGTGCTGACCCTTTGTGAGCCCATGGACTGTAGCCTGCCTGTGTAGCCTGCCTAAAATCTCTGTGCTTTTCATTCAATTCTAAAACTGCTCTGAAAAATGAAGTCTATGATAGTTGATGGAATTTTGGTTCAGCTTGATGGGATAAAGTGTGATGCTAAGATTCTAGACCCTATCTTTTTTTTTTTTTTTTAAATAACAGTAACAAAGGAGGAGGGCTTCTCTCTTCCCCTCTCACAAATGCAGTTCATCCTGCCTCCAACCTCTCTCTCCTCTTCAGCCTCACTGCTCTCTAGACCCTATCTTAAGGAGAGAGATGGTCATTTCAGTAAAACAACAACAACAACAACAAGAACAACAACAAAAACAAGAATCAGGTATAAACTAGCTATAAAAACCCACTTGAGATATCAAATATAAAGGCAAATGGATTTAAAATGAAAGGATCGAAATAGATCTGCTGTGGTCATTGTTTAGACCCTCAGTCGTGTCCAACACTCTTGAGACCCCCATGGAATCATCCAGTCAAGACTACTGCAGTGTGTGGCCATGCCCTCCTCTGGAGAATCTCCCCGACCCAGGGATCAAAACCATGTCTCTGCATCTCCTGCATCTCAGGCAGATTCTTTACTGTTGAGCTGACAGATATGCTATGGAAACATTAATTTAAAGAAAACATGGTAGGCTGTATTGGTTAATTGACAGGCTTCCTGGTGGCTCAGATGGTAAAGAATCTGCCTGCAATGCGGGAGACCTGGTTTGATCCCTGGTTTGGGAAGATGCGCTGGAGGAGGGCATGGCAACCCACTCCAGTATTCTTGCCTGGAGAATCCCCATGGACAGAGGAGCCTGGCAGGCTATAGTCTATGGGGTCACAAAGGGTCAGACATGCCTGAGTGACTAAGCACAGCACAATCAAGTAACTTTTAGGACAAGGACCAGATATAGAGAGGGGTATTTATCCTAATGATAAGATGTTTAATTCATCAAGAATACATATGAATACTGAATCAGAATGTACTTAGCAAAGGAATTTTAAAATTCTTAAAGAAAACTTACAGGAATAATCGGAGAGACAGACAAATTAGCAGTTACAATTGGAATTTCCCTGACAATCCAGTGGTTAAGATTCCAAGTTTTCAATGCAGGGGGCACAGATTCCATCCCTGGTTGAGCAAGTAAGATCTCTTATACCATACACAAAATTCAACGCAAGATAGATTAAAGGTTTACAAAAACCACAGAACTCTTGAAACCACAAAACTCCTAACAGAAAGCATAGGAGAAAAGTTCATTGGTATGGGCCTCCACAAGGATGGTTTTGAGCTTGACACCCAAAAGCACAAGCCACAAAAACAAAGCTAAATGGTAGGATCCATCAAACTGAAAAGGTTCTGCACAGCAATGGAAACAATGAAAGCTCAATGTAAGCTCACTTTCACCACTCTTACCCACTCTTCAAGGAAGTCCCATAAAACAGCATTTTTAAAAATTACTTTAAAAAAAAAAAACTTTGAATTGGAGTATAGCTGATTAATAATGGTGTGATAATTTCAGGTGGACAGCAAAGAGACTGAGCCATGCATATACATGTATCCATTCTGCCCCAAACTTCCTTCCCATCCAAGCTGTCACATAACATTAAGCAGAATTCCCTGAAAAACATCATTTTCAACAAACAGACAGAGTAGATAATGATTCAGTCTCACTTCTTTCTCCAGTGTAGTATTATAGCGTGTTTATAAATTGACCCTGTAGTGTAGATTTTGCCTGCAGGGTCCATAAATAAACAGATATATATATATATATATATATATATATATATATGATATCTACCTCTTTCAAATATCATTTAGAGCTAAAGCAGAAGGAATCATGATCAAGACCACTTATTTTCCATCAGAAAAATCCTATCCCTGGGTGCCAGCCAGGGACTCTGTCTGCTTGAGGCAGCCTCCATGGCTTTACCGAGCCTCAGATGCGAGACTCTGAGCCACAGCGGGGGACCTGAACAGGACTGAAGCTCCGGGGGCTCCTTCAGGATGGGGTCCCCCAGGGTACCCACATTTCTAAAGGGCTTGGAGTTCTACTCAGAGCTGCATGGCAAGTTCCATCCTGAGATTTAGCATTTCTGAAAAGCCAGGTCAGTGCCTCTCCAACACTGAGATGGACGGATGTTACTAAGTGAGGGATGTTACTTAGTGATGGAGGTCCCCCTCAACCCAGTGAAGGGGTCCCCACTGCTGGGCCTGCTTCGTGATACTAGGCTGGGGACATGCGATCAGTGGCAGCGTCATCCTCCCACTCTGTCTCTATTGAAGGAAATGGAGCACCCATCTGCCCATCCCGTGTCCCACTGAGATTTCATGAGACTGGTGTGTGATTGTGTTGCAGAGAATTAATAAAAGTTTTTTCCCCCCCCTTTCTTTCTTTTTTCCCTTTTGTGTCTTTCTCCACTTTAACTGTTCCTAACGTACAGTCTGTATTGATAACCAAGTTTCTTCTTTGCAGAAGACTAACCTATTATGGGAACTACACCGGACACCTATGGCCCTCCATTTCTGCAGAAGCCACATTCTGCATCTATTATCATTTAACTTATTCTAGCCACATCCTGATACTTAACTTTATCACATCATAAACCTCCCCTTGTAGTTTGTTTTTCCCTTCCTTTGCTCTATGTTACCTCATGTTGATGCTTAACTTTATGGTGCACTCTCTTTGGAAGCCACCCCATAGTGGTTTGCTTTCCTCCTTTTGTATTACAGGAAGAAAGTCACCAGGAAACCCCCAAAGGACAATGGACCCAACCACAGGGACCAACTGCCAGACCCCGATACCTAGCTACCTGACACTGGCCTATTGACTGTTTCCCAACAGTGCAAAAGAGACAATTCAGGACCCCTACACCTTTTGTCAGAGAAGGCAATGGCACCCCACTCCGGTACTTTTGCCTGGAAGATCCCATGGACGGAGGACCCTGGTGGGCTGCAGTCCATGGGGTCGCTAAGAGTCGGACACAACTGAGCGACTTCACTTTGACTTTTCACTTTCATGCATTGGAGGAGGAAATGACAACCCACTCCAGTGTTCTTGCCTGGAGAGTCCCAGGGACAGGGGAGCCTGGTGGGCTGCCGTCTATGGGGTCGCACAGAGTCAGACACGACTGAAGCGACTTAGCAGCAGCAGCAGCAGCACACATTTTGTCCCATATCTCCAAGCCCTGACTGTGAGCCCTGACTGTATGATCCCCTGGATTCCCGATGGAGGGGAGACAGGCCCCTTGAGGCAGGAACCTATTGTGTTTTCCCTTCTGCCGGCTTAATGATTAAAGCCATCTTTCTGTTTCCTCCAAACTCTGTCTCCACAATTTTTATTCAGCTCTGGTGGGCAAAGAAAACCAAGATTTTGGCGGCGACTGTTGCTGCCATCCCATAACAGGCTAGCTGGTGTGGGGAGCAGGTCGGGACCACTGGGTCTCTTCCCTCAGTGCTCCAGGGGCCAGAAAGAGCGTGGCTGTCCCTGCGGATGCTGGGAGTCAGCAAGTCTTGCCCAGGGAGTGAAACTGCCTCTGAACGAGTTAGTCCCTATTTGGGCCTGAAACAGCCTTTCATGGAAACAGTGTATGTGTTAGTTGCTTAGTCATGTCCGACTCTCTGCAACCCCGTAGACTGCAGCCCACCAGGCTCCTCAGTCCATGGGACTCACCAGGCAAGAACACTGGAGTGGGTTGCCATTTCCTTCTCCGATAGGAACAATCAGTTCAGTTCAGTTCAGTCGCTCAGTCATGTCTGACTCTTTGCAACCCCATGAATTGCAGCACACCAGGCCTCCCTGTCCATCACCAACTCCCAGAGTTCACTCAAACTCATGTCCATCGAATCAGTTGTGCCATCCAGCCATCTCATCCTCTGTCGTTCCCTTCTCCTCCTGCCCCCAATCCCTCCCAGAAGCAGGGTCTTTTCCAATGAGTCAGCTCTTCTCATGACATGGCCAAAGGATTGGGGTTTCAGCCTCAGCATCAGTCCTTCCAAAGAACACCCAGGGGTGATCTCCTTTAGGATGGACTGGTTGGATGTCCTTGCAGTCCAAGGGACTCTCAAGAGTCTTCTCCAACACCACAGTTCAAAAGCATCAATTCTTCGGTGCTCAGCTTTCTTCATAGTCCAACTCTCACATCCACACATGACCACTGGAAAAACCATAGCCTTGACTAGACGGACCTTTGTTGGCAAAGTAATATCTCTGCTTTTCAAATAGTATCTAGGTTGGTCATAACTTTCCTTTCAAGGAATAAGTATCTTTTAATTTCACAGCTGCAATCACCATCTGCAGTGATTTTGGAGCCCCGCAAAATAGAGTCTGACACTGTTTCCACTGTTTCCCCATCTATCTTCCATGAAATGATGGGACCGGATGCCATGATCTTAGTTTTCTGAATGTTGAGCATTAAGCCAACTTTTTCACTTTCCTCTTCCACTTTCATCAAGAGGCTTTTTAGTTCCTCTTCACTTTCTGCTGTCATGGTGGTGTCATCTGCATATTTGAGGTTATTGGTATTTTTCCCTGCAATTTGATTGCAGCTTCTGCTTGTCCAAGCCCAAAAGGAACTATAGAAATAAAGAAAGTTAAGTCTCCCAGTCATGTCTGACTCTCTGCAACCCCATGAACTGTAGCCCATCAGGCTCCTCCATCCACGGACTTTTCCAGACAAGAGTACTGGAGTGGGGTACCATTTCCTTCTGCACAGGAAAACAGTGGGCAGATTCAAAGCCCTGCAAGGGCGAGGGTGGGGCTGGAGAGCGGGTAAGCAAAGGTGCAGCAAGAAGTCTGTGCCCCTGCCAGGGGAAACAGGCACGTCTGTGCCCCTTGCCACACCCTTGCCCATCAGCTGAACTGACTGCCAGGGAGAAGCTTCTGGTCAAAAGGGCAGCAGGAAAGCTATTCCTGGCCTTTCCACAGCCTCTTAGCATACGAGTGCCCCTGCTTTATGCTATAAAGGACACTCCCATGACATACAGGGAAGAGGCTCAGTTAACCAGTTCCTAATAACCAAATCCACAGCCAGAGCGGAATTCCTCCTGGAACCTGGGACCTTTATAAAGTGGCAAGTGCAGCGTCTTCTCCAGCGTCAGCCATAGAGCTTGGGACACCAGCATGAGGCTCCATCACCTGCTCCTCGCGCTCCTCTTCCTGGTCCTGTCTGCTGGGTCAGGTGAGCTCGTGGGAGCCCCGGGGGGAGCTGCGGGCTCTCTCTCCTGTTTCTACCTCCTTCTGTCCTGCTACCCCCATCCACACGAGGTCAGACTAAACTCACCATATTTGATGCTTCTGAGAAGCCAGTGCTGAGTCCTCAGTAGTGAGAGGGGGCTGAGAACTGACCTGCAAAATTCCTGGTTGTTTCTAAGCCACTCTATCGAGTCAAAGCTTCTGAGCCCGTCTCCTCATTGGTTTCATGAGGAGGAAAGAGAATATGTCTCTGTTAAGTGACTCTCCTTTTTTTCTTTTTCATAAAAGCAAGAAATTTGATTTTGTCCCATGACAGAAGCACAGAATGTCGCTTTATAAATCTATCTGAAGGGTGGCGGCTCTGGGGGACCAGAGAAGTCCAGAGGAGAGTCAGGCCAAGCCTGGGCTTCGGGATCTGCCGTTGGGACGCTCCGTGCTGAGTCTCCTCAGCAGGAAGGTCCTCCAGGACACGTCGCTGATGATGCGACCCTCTCTCCACAGCTGGGAGGCAGCACATGCAAAGCAGTGTGCAGGATCGGCTGTCTGATTTTCATCTTACCCTTGATATTTCCAGAAATAGGATGAAAATATATAGGAAGGAAGGAGGGATGGAGGGAGGGAGGGAGAGGTTGCGGAAGTTGAGACCTGAGACAACTGATTAGATGTCAAAATCAAGTTGAAAAGGCCTTGTCTGATCAGTGTTGTTTATGCCTGTAACCCAACTCTTAGCACAGTGGCAGGGAGAGAGGACAGGGGTGTAAGGAATGTGGCCTTTCAGTGCACGGGGCCCGGGTTCAATCCCTGGACGGGGAAGTAGAGAGGGACCAGCGGTGCCTTGTGGTCAAGAGGAAAAAGGCCTGTGAGGAAGACGGGAAGGCCCCTGGTCAGGCGTGTGAGAGGACGGGAAGGCCTCTGGTTGGGAGGAAACCACAAAGGGAGGAGGAGAGGGGCTGACTCGCACCAGCGCTGAGAGCGTTCTGAGTCAGTAGAGACAATGATACAAAACTTTTTTTTTCTGAACCATTGTCACTGTCAGCTGTAAGTTACTTTGAGAGTAAGTTCTCTTTAAACAGTTCTTACACTTTCAGCTGCATCTTTTCCTCCTATCTCAGCTCTACTACTTGACTGACTCCATGAGTTGGAAAACTAAACGATGAAAATAGAACCTGCGGGCTGCTTCTGACTCCTAGCGGGAAGGTGGATGTAGCAGAGCTTCCATGTCTTTGCCCTCATGGTGGAGCTGACCCCGCACACAACTGGGGTCCTCACACCCCAGTCCCTCAGCCTCTGGTTCTGGAAACGGGAGGGTCCACCAGAACCTGGGCAGGGTCAGCGTCTGTCTGGAAGCTGGTCCACGGGGTCCTGGACTCACATCTTGTTGTCACGAGGCTGTGTCCACATCTCAGCACAGAAAGCCCCAGGGCCTCGCTCAGAGGGGACACAGATGGCCTTCTTGAGATGCCGCTTTCCTGCTGACACATTTTTCCCTCTTTATTGTCTTTTTAGGATTTACTCAAGGAATAAGTAATCCTCTAAGCTGCCGTAGGAATAAAGGCATCTGTTTGCCGATCAGGTGCCCTGGAAGCATGAGACAGATTGGCACCTGTTTCGGGCCCCGAGTAAAATGCTGCAGGTCGTGGTAAAAGAAGGCGAAGATGCGGCCGGGACTGATGCGGAGATAGAAACTGCGCCCTTTGACAAAGCATCTAAAATTTAAACCAGAATAAATTTTGTTCAAAGTTAAAGAATCTTGCCCACTGGTCACTGAGGTTGTTGTGTGGTGTCTGATCCCAGGTGAATTCTGAAAGCCCTGAGGATGCTCTCTGATCTCCCCACGCGAACCTTTGGGGAATCGTGATGGGATGCTCTGTGCTCCCAGGGGTGTGACCCCCTGTTCCTTGGGGGCCTGACCTTCCCCAGCCCCTCTGTCTGCCGTCCTTCCTGCTTCCCAGCCCAGGGCACCCTGTCCTGCCCCTCATCTCCCCTCAAACATGCACCCCAGGGGTCCAGAATCACCAGCACACCAGTCCCATAGGAAAGCCCCAGCCCCTGCTCCAGGAGGAAACCCCCCTCCTCTGCCCCCCTGCAGCCCTCACTTCCATTTGGTTTGTGCTTCTTACTCCTGCCTTGTGCGCACATGGATACACTTCTGATTCCCTTTTGGGCTATAAGATCTCTATAGGCATAGACTTTTCCTATTCCTGTAAGTGCAGGGCATTGAGACGAGACATTGCTTCACAAATTGTCATCAACTGAATGACAGAGTTGACATGGACAAACAATGTCTCTCTGTGTGTACATGGTATGATACAACTAGATGCTATGGAAAAACAAGTCCTGTGGAAAGCACAATTCAATGAAGACAACACAGCACAGAACACAGAGACCGCAGGGGGCAGGGCGAGCATGCTGACCTCAGCCTGCTTGCAGTTTCTTCAGAGGGTTTGCTAGTTAAACCAAGAGCCTTGCTGGTGCACACTGTATGTGTGAGCAGCCCTCCAGTCTTTGCACTAACTCTTCCCTCAGTGCAAGCTGAGGTCACCAAGGGGATGGTGTTAGGAGACAGGGCCTTTGGGAGGTGATTTGGTCATGAGGGTGGGACCCTCCTGGGTGGAATGAGGGCCTTTATGAAAGAGACCCCAGAGAGATGGCTCACCCCTTGTGCCCTCTGAGGACACAGGGAGAAGACCGCCGTCCACCAGCCACCTGCTCTGTCTTGATCGTGGAGCTCCCAGCCTCCAAAACTGAGAAGTGCAGGTCTGTTGTCAGAGAAGGCAATGGCACCCCACTCCAGTACTCTTGCTTGGAAAATCCATGGACAGAGGAGCCTGGTAGGCTGCAGTCCATGGGGTCGCTAAGAGTCGGGAATGACTGAGCGACTTCACTTTCACTTTTCACTTTCCTGCATTGGAGAAGGAAACGACAACCCACTCCAGGGTTCTTGCCTGGAGAATCACCGGGACGGGGGAGCCTGGTGGGCTGCTGTCTTTGGGTCGCACAGAGTCGGACACGACTGAAGCGACTTAGCAGTAGCAGCAGCAAGGGTCTGTTGTTAGTAAACCACCTATTACAATACCACATGTAAAATAGATAGCCAGCAGGAACTTGCTGTGTGACTCAGGAAACTCAAACAGGGTCTCTGAGACCAGCTAGAAGAGTGGGATGGGAAAGGAAATGGGACGAAGTTTCAGGAGGGAGGGGGCATGGGTGAACCCATGGATGATTCTTGTTTTTCTATGACAGAAAACCACAAAATTCTGTAAAGCAATCATCCTTCAGTCAAAAAACAAGTGCAAAAAAAGAGCCACCTGGCCTATCGTGTTTCTGTTTCAGTAGCCTGAAAGGGCAGACACATGACAAGTGAGAATTACAGCACACTTGGAATTAAGGTACCTAATCATTCGGCCTTAAGATAGGGAAATGACGTGGAGTATATGGCTGTGCCCAATGCCATCTCACTACAAGGAGCCTTAGACGTGGAGGAGTGATGCAGACCAGTGTCAGAGATGCACGCTGAGAGGCTAAACCAGCCCCGGCTCACATTGACGTGCAGAAGGGGCCATAAGCCAAGGAGGGCAGGCAGCTTCTAAGCGTGAGAAGGAAGCAAGCCTCCAGAAGGAACGGCATGCTGCTGACACTGTGATTTGAAGCCAATGAGACCCATTTGGGACTTTGGATCCTCAGAACTACAATAACAAGTATGTGTTCCTTTAAGCCACATAGCTTGTGGCAATTTGCTACAGTGGCAACAGGAAATCAATACAGCAGTAGCTTAAAATCATGCCTTGAGCCTAAAATTAGCAGCTCAAAAGAGACAAACCTGTGTGTGTTTAATGGAGGAAAAAAATGATAACAGCTGTCAACATTTTACTCAACTTTATATTTCTTTTTTCACAGAAATGCTCATGGTGCATCTGCCAACTCTTCTTCATCTCGAAGGTTGTATTTGGGACTCAGTCTTACACCTCATATATCTTGTATCCCTTTTATCCTTTATTTTTAGTTTGTTTTATTATCATGGAATGCTTATCTGCCATTAAGTGTGGTTTGGTGGTACTGTTTATATTAAATTTTGATCATATTCTTTGTTGGGATTTCAGTTTTTAATTTCTACTTACTTTTAAGTTGCATTCTTGTATCTGTTGATGTTTTACTGCTATAACATTTCTGGGTGTCATGTTGGACTCCTGCATGGGAGGAATGCTCGTGTCATTTCAGCACAGAGAAGACGATGGCTTTCCCATGTAAGTCATGAACCAAATGGGCTCATGCACTGGTCCAAGGTCAGCCTTTCCACCTGGGTCCTGGGTCTCATTTCTCATGCTTACTCAGGGGTGAGACCCAAACCCTCTCTACCTCTTGCCCCCGTCTAGTGCAGCTACAAAAACTAAAAGCAGGGACTTCCCTGGTGGTCCAGTGGTTAAAACTCCAGCTGCCAATGCAAGGGGCATGGGTTCATCCCTGGTCAGGGAACTAAGATCTCATATGCTACAGTCATATCCAACTCTTTGCGACCCCAAGGACTGCAGCATGCCAGGCCTCCCTGTCCATCAATAACTCTCGGAGGTTATTCAAACTCATGTCCATCAAGTCAGTGATGCCATCCAACCATCTCATCCTCTGTCATCCCCTTCTCCTCCCACCTTCAATCTTTCCCAGCATCAGGGCCTTTTCAAATGAGTTACTTCTTCCCATCAGGTGGCCGAAGTATTGGAGTTTCAGCTTCAGCATCAGTCCATCCAATGAATATATAGGAATGATTTCCTTTAGGATGGACTGGTTGGATCTCCTTGCAGTCTAAGGGACTCTCAAGAGACTTCTCCAACATCACAGTTCAATAGCATCAATCCTTCCATGCTCAGCTTTCTTTATAGTCCAACTCTCACATCCATACATGACTACAGGAAAAACCATAGCTTTGACTAGATGGACCTTTGTTGGCAAAGTAATGTCTCTGCTTTTTAATAAGCTGTCTAGGTTGGTCATGGCTTTTCTTACAAGGAGCAAGTGTCTTTTAATTTCATGGCTGCAATCACCATCTGCTGTGATTTTGGACCCGAAAAAATAAAGTCATCTATTGCTTCCACTGTTTCCCCATCTATTTGCCATGAAATGATGGTATCAGATGCCATGATCTTAGTTTTTGGAATGTCAAGTTTAAGTCAGCTTTCTCCACTCTCTGCTTTCACCTTCATCAAGAGGCTCTTAAGTTCCTCTTCAATTTCTGCCATAATGGTGGTATCATCAACAATATGAGGTTATTGATATTTCTCCCAGCAATCCCGATCCGGCTTGTGTTTCATCCAGCCTGGCATTTCACATGATGAACTCTGCACAGAAGTTAAATAAGCAGGTGACAATATACAGCCTTGACTTACTACTTTCCCAGTTGGAACCAATCTGTTTTTCCATGTCTGGTTCTAAGTGTTGCTTCTTGAGCTGCATACAGGTTTTGCAGGAGGCAGGTCAGGTGGTCCATCTCCTTCAGAATTTTCCACAGTTTATTGTGATCCACACAGTCAAAGGCTTGAGCATAGTAGAGGAAGCAGAAGTAGATGTTTTCTGGAAATGTCTTGCTTTTGCTATGGTCCAACAGATCCTAGCAATTTGATCTCTGGTTCCTCTGACTTTTCTAAATCTAGCTTGTACATATGGAAGCTCTCAGTTCATGTACTGTTGAAGCCTAGCTTGGAGGATTTTGAGTGCTACTTGGCTAGCAATCAGCAGTCTGCATTGATAACTAAGTTTCTTCTTTTCAGAAGACTAACATATTATGCAAACTACATCTGTACCTGTTGCCCTCTAACTCTGCAGGAGCCACACTCTGCATCTATGATTCCTTAACTTATTCTAGCCACGTCCTGATACTTAACTTTATGGCATCATAAACCTCCCCTTGTAGTTTGGTACCTCTCTTTGCTCTATTTTAACCTCTTGTTGATGCTTAACTTTATGATGCACTCTCTTTGGAAGCCACCCCTAGTGGTTTGCTTTCCCCCTTTTGTATTACAGGAAGAAAGGCACCAGGAAATCCTCAAAGGACAATGGACCCAAGCACAGGGACCAACTGCCAGACCCAAATACCTAGCTACCTGACACTGGCCTAGTGACTGTTTCCAAAGAGTGCAAAAAGAGAGAATTCAGGACCCTTACACTTTTGTCCTGTGTCTCCAACGCCTGACTGTGAGCCCCAACTGTTTGATCCCCTGGATTCCCGATGGAGGGGAGACAGGCTCCTTGAGGCAAGAACCAATTGTGTTCTCCCTTCTGCAGGCTTAAGGGTTAAAGCCATCTTTCTGTTTGACCCAAACTCTGTCTCTGCAAATTTTATTTGGCCCCCATGGGCAGAGAAAACCAAGATTTCAGTGGCAACAATGCCACCGAGTCTGGCTGGTTCCCCACCTCTCCGCCAGGATGACTCCTGCCAACGGGGATCAGGATGCATCCTGTGTGACCTCACTCACCCCTTCCTCCACCCTTTGTTGACCTGGCCTCTAATCGTGTAGCCATGGACAGGGGCTCCCAGGTGTCTCTGCCGCAGTCCCCCTGAGAAGGGCAGAACTGCAGAACTTCAAGGTAGGTTTCCAGAAGAGAGAGAGACATCTGTGGTTGAAGAGAGCATGGGAATTGATGTGTAAGGGTCACTTTCAGTATAAAAGTGCAAGAGAGAAATGTGGCCAATTGCCTGTAGGCTATACTTTCTTTTCCATTATTATAAAAGTACTGTTACTGGGACCAAGGAAGTAAAACCCTCACAGCTATTCTGTAGAATTAAGTAAGACTTATTTAAACAGCTTGCTACACTCTATTTTTAGGTTGATGTCACTAAGCTAAAATAGATCTCCACTTAGTGAAAGATTCAAATGCTGATCAAAAGATTAAAAGTGAAAACATTTTGTTGCTAAGTTGCCTCAGGACAGAGAGAAAAATATCAGAACATATAGTTCACGTAAGATGGAAGAGAGGTGGGTGAGTGAAGGCTAGAGACCATGACATATTATGAACTGCTTTGACCTGTTGGTTGGGAGTGGTTGAGTGGGTGCTTATGCTTGGGAACACTTTGAGATAAAGCAACTTAATGGGCTCTCTCCAGACCCTCAAAACCCTAAGGATTATGCCCAAGCTTCCTATCTTTTCTCCTTCCCTCCCTCATTCCCTCCATTCATATCCATTTATTCATTCACCTATATGTTGACTCTTCCATACTACTACCTATTCATAGAAACAAATGTTTGACTACCTGCTCTATGCCAGGCACTGTTCTAGGTGCTGAGATTGTGAGATAATAAAACAGGACTTGTTACTTTGGAGACTTACATATAAAGAAAAAGAGAGGTATGAACATGTAAGGCAAAACCAAGTGGAGAGAAGGAAGACATGGAGAAAAATATCAATGATTTACCTGGTATGCATGTGTGCCAAGTCACTTCAGTTGTGTCCAAATCTTTATGACCCCATGGACTGTAGCCCACCAGGCTCCTCTGTCCATGGGATTCTCCAGGCAAGGATACTGGAGTGGGTTGTTATTCCCGTCTCCAGGGGATCTTTCCAACCCAGGGATCAAAACTGCATCTCCTGCATTGGCAGGTGGGCTCTTTGTCACTAGGGCCACCTGGGAAGCCCCTTGTCTGGTATCGTTTGGGGATTTTCACTCAAGAATACGTTGATGAACTACCTGGATTAAGAAATACTCCAGCGCATAAAGCCTCACATGATTGTGGTCAATGCAAGAGCTTGCTTAGGTAGGATCAATTCTTTCTGTAAATGGTAGCAAAAAAAAAAAAAAAATGTTCAGAGTGAAAAAAGATCATTTTAATTTCCAAAATTCCTTCTCATTTTTCGATTGTGAATGGTGTATGTGTGTTGTGTTGTTGTTCAGTGAATCAGTCGTGTCCAACTCTTTGCGACCCATGGATTGAGGGTGTTTATTCTGAAAGGAGAAATGGACAGATGCAGAGACATGAAATAAAGGTGAAAAAATAAATGAATAATTTTCTAACAGAATTCAATGTTTAATGATTTTTCCCCCCAAAATGCACCAGACCTCAGAGGCATAAGCAAAAGTGAGAATCATAGTGGAAACACTGACTTCCTACCCCCGCTTTCTTTACGATGGGCAAACACTTGGACCATGTGTCCATAGATGAAACATCCTCAAATTAGGCCCAGGCCCAGCTGAACATGTCTGGTAGGATCAAAGCACTTTCTTTCCAGCTGAAATTTTCAAACTCTCTGCCAGAACGCCTGCCCCGATTCAGGTGTGCCACCAGACACTGGTTCTACTTGCAATTCCGAAAACTCCTTTCCCATCATGAAGCCACTGTACCTTCCCTTCCTCTTACTTGTGTGTCTTATCCAGACAACATCGGGTTAAGTGGCAGAGGCAACTGGTCGGAAGATATGGTGGATGAGCTTGGAGCCTAGAGTAGGGAAGGTGAAGTTGGTTCCTCATCCAGGGATGTGCTAAAGGGAATAATATCAAATCTGAGAGAAGCATAGGATATGCGACATGCTCCATTCTACAAATAATGAAAGAGAAGCTTAAAGACGTGAAAAATAGCCTCCCACGATTGCCCTTAATTAGCTGGTGGTAAACCCGTAAATTGTAATGGTGATAGAAAACATTTACAGGGGCCTTTATGACTTGCAAACGATTTCCATGTGACTTACAGCAACACTAAGAATAGTGAATCATGTTGACCACTTCCAATCCCAAAGAAGGGTAATGCCAAAGAATGCTCAAACCAACACACCATTGCACTCATCTCACGTCAGTTAAGCAGTGCTCAAAATTCTCCAAGCCAGGCTTCAGCAGTGCATGAACCGTGAACTTCCAGATGTTCAAGCTGGTTTTAGAAAAGGCAGAGGAACCAGAGTTCAAATTGCCAACATCCGCTGGATCATCGCAAAAGCAAGAGAGTTCCAGAAAAACATCTATGTCTGCTTTCTTGACTATGCCAAAGCCTTTGACTGTGTGGATCACAATAAACTGTGGAACATTCTGAAAGAGATGGGAATACCAGGCCACGTGACCGGCCTCTTGAGAAACCTGTGTGCAGGTCAGGAAGCAACAGTCAGAACCGGACATGGAAAAACGGAACGGTTCCAAATAGGAAAAAGAGTACGGTACGTCAAGGCTGTCTAATGTCACCCTGCTTGTTTAACTTATATGCAGAGTACATCATGAGACATGCTGGGCTGGAAGAAGCATGGAAGAAGCTGGAATCAAGACTGCCGGGAGAAATATCAATAACCTCAGATATGCAGATGACACCATCCTTATGGCAGAAAGTGAAGAGGAACTAAAAAGCCTCTTGATGAAAGTGAAAGCGGAGCGTGAATAAGTGGGCTTTAACCTCAGCATTCCGAAAACTAAGATCATGGTATCTGGTCCCATCACTTCACGGCAAAGAGATGGGGAAGCAGTGGAAAGAGTGCCAGACTTTGTATTTTGGGGCTCGAAAATCACTGCAGATGGTGGCTGCAACCATGAAATTAAAAGACGCTTACTCCGTGGAAGGAAAGGTATGACCAACGTAGATGGTATATTGAAAAGCAGAGATATCACTTTGCCAACAAAGGTCTGTCTAGTCAAGGCTATGGCTTTTCCAGTGGCCATGTATGGATGTGAGAGTTGGACTGTGAAGAAAGCTGAGTGCTGAAGAATTGATGTTTTTGAACTGTGGTGTTGGAGAAGACTCCTGAGAGTCCCTTGGACTGCAAGGAGATCCAACCAGTCCATTCTCAAGGAGACAAGTTCTGGGTGTTCATTGGAAGGACTGGTGCTGAAGTTGAAGGTCCAATACTTTGGCCAGCACATGCGAAGAGCTGACTCATTGGAAAAGACTTTGATGCTGGGAGGGATGGGGGGCAGTGCTGGTGCCAGCCAGCAAAGTCGATCAGGTCCCGAGTATGTGCACAGCAGGGCTGAGAAAAGAAACTAAAGCAAGAGAAATCTACAACAAAGATGGGGTCGAGAGGTTCAGACACGTCTCCACGAATGGATTCAGTCTGACACCAACTTTATTCAGCATCTCATATTTATACAGAAGAGGGTGAGAAAGACAAGACAGTTAACATTTTCTTCGTTTGACCTACACATCTTACAAACAGTCACAAGAAATCTTGAGAGCATGGGAATGGCACCCTGTTATTATTTCTTACACCAGATAACATTTCTCTGTGCGTGAGAAGTTTGCACAGAACTCCAGGTGCCTGCAGTAAATAAGTGCCTAACCTCTGGGGTGGTGGGACAGAGACCTATGTTTGCAAGCAAACCCTCAAGGACTGAGGCAGCTCCCAGAGCTGTGTCCTTCGGACAAAGGACCCCGTTCTCACGGGCAGCTCCCTGCATCTCCCCCTTTCTTTTTATATAGGCGCACGCTTATGTTCCTTTAACCGCAGACCATTTCCATAGACGGAAGCCTTTATCATCCATAGATCATCAATTAGTTTTTTAATTAAACAAAGTGCAAGAAATAAAACAGTTAAAATTATTAAGAAGAGTCCTCCTATGGCCACTCCCAAGTACCAAATACTATTGACAGTAGGTACATATCGAAAAAGTTCTTTAACAAAAAACTCAGCTCTTTTTGCAACATCCAAATCAGGTCTAGGCGCATTTTCAATGTTCATTATTTCCTGATGTAGATGCAGCAAATCTAAGGAAATATTTTCATTATGCCAAATTCCTTCTAAATGAGCTTTCACCTTATCCCAAGCAGTTATACTACCATTATATTTTTTGGGGGTAACACAGATCCATCGAAAATCGGCATGACATTGTACCCGTAATCTCAACTTTATACTTTGAACCTCTTCACCTAAAAATTTTACAACATCATAAAGGGCATTCAATCGATCTTCTATCTTTTTGTCAATATTTTCTTGAGTCCCCAGGGTAATGGATACATTTTGTGCCAGATTATTAACAAAAGTTGCAGTTTGCACTGAGTGTGCCAGGGTTTCCGGCCAAGTCTGGAGACCAGTCCCACAATGACTCATTTGTCCCAAATATGTTATAAACCATAGCAGTTCCATCTCGACACAGTCTCCATGGTGCAGCAGTGACTCTTCCCCTTGTTCCAAAGTCGCAGAAAGGGATATCTAAAGGACCAGTTCCATTACGATGTTGAGGAGTTCCAGATTCTTTCGTTACTCCAGGAATATATAGGCTCCAACCATTGTCATAATCAGCATATCCTGACTCCCCAACAAAAACACATCCTGTTGAATTAAAATATCTAGACAGACAAATAGGTAAACGATCAAACACTCCATGATAAGAGAAATTAACTTGATTAGGAATAATATGTTTATCTGAAAAACCACCCAAAGCTACAGTATCATTAGTGTATATGGGAATGGACCGACCCTCCCAGCCCACTGGTTGGAGAAGGGGAGGATCGGGAAAATAAGCCCAGTAAGCATTTGAATATTCTTCAGAATGTGCAGTATTAATCTGATTTAAGATAATTAATAAGGTTATCAGGAAGCTTAAAGGCGATATCGGATCGCCCTGCACAGCAACACGATTCTGTGCCTCTCGCATCAATGCCTGAAGTTGTTGCCGAGATGGTAATTCATCATGCTCTTGAATCGTCAATCTCCTCATGTGGTTTACTAGAGATCGTCTCTGCCTTGCGTACCAACCTTTCTGGCAGCCAGTGAGGCGCTTCGGCATCCTGTGGGAAAACACAAACATGCCCTCGTCCCCAGATTAGAACAGGATCTGGTCCATACCATTTTCCCACAAGTGGGTCTTTCCCAAAGACTTTAGGTCTTATTGTTTGCGCATCAAAGTTCCAAAATCGCTGTGCCGCTGAACGGTCACATATATCCAATTGTAAAAAATTTAGAACAAATAAAGCATGGTTTAGAGAGTTGGAGGGGGTATTGGGATACAATTCCCCCTTCTTTAGTTTTTGCAATTGATGTTTGAGAGTTTGATGTGCCCGTTCAATAATTCCTTGACCTTGAGGATTATAAGGGATACCCGTTTTATGTGAGATAGACAATTGTGTACAAAAGAGTTGAAAATTTTTTCCAGTGTATCCTGGACCATTGTCTGTTTTTATGGTTTTAGGGGTTCCCATAACAGCAAAACATTTAATGCAATGAGCTATATAATGTTTGCTAGCTTCTCTGGATTGTAGAGAGGCATGTAAAAAGCCAGAGAAGGTGTCAATAGTAACATGAACAGATTTTTGTTGACCAAATTCAGGAATATGGGTAACATCCATTTGCCATATATCATTTAGCAACAATCCTCGGGGATTAACTCCATAATGGGGGATGCTAAAAAATTGGGGACTTGTTTGACATTGCTTAACAATCTGTCTGGCAGCTTCTCGAGTAATACCAAATTGAAGTCTTAAGCTATTGCTGTTTTGATGGTGTAAGCTGTGAGAAGTTTTTGCCATTTGTTCCAATGAAGGAAATATCATACGTGTAGCTTCATCAGCCAAAGCATTGCCTCGTGCTAAAGGTCCAGGAAGCCCAGAGTGAGCACGAATATGACCAAAATAGCATTTATTAACTCTGGAACAAATTAAATGTTGTATATCATGAAAGAGTTTGGATAGTAGAATTCAGGGTACCAATAAATGGAACAGTCTCAATAGTGTTTAAGGCTCTTATGATATATTGACTGTCAGAATATAAATTTAATGGAGCAGAAATTTGTAATAAAGCCTGAAAAACGGCAAATAGTTCTATTTCTTGAGCAGACTTATAATTAGTATGCCAGGTGGCCGTATTGTCCTGTATACTCAAACTAGCTATTCCATTAGAAGAGCCATCAGTACATACAGTTAGGGCATCAGCAAGGGGCTGAGAAACAACGATTTTTGGGAAGAGAAATTGGTGATAGTGAGCAAATTGCAAAATTTTATCCCTTATCTCACTTTTGTTGTTGATACAGTACTTCTTTGACTGTCTTTCCTTGTAATGTTGCGGCCAAAGTTATGTCTTGAACATACGAAGGGCCAATATCGGCATAAATCCATACATAATTGGATAAGCCTCCCTTTTTCCTGTAAGGTCTCAAGGCAGCTTGACAAGCCGAATTGGCATTCTCATAAGCAAGCTGTTTAGCCAACACCATTCCTGCCTGCTCATCCCCTATCACTTTACCAATTGCCTCAAGCAGGCGGGCAACAAAATCCTGATATGGTTCATCTGGCTTAAGTTGCTTAAAGGGCAGCGGTTCATAATACCTCTGCTGTTGAGCATTTCCAAATACTGGATAGATTCCTGAAAACCCGGGAATATGTTCTCCTTCTTCATTAGCTCGCTTAATCGCTTGTTGAAGAGGAGATAATAATATCTCACTTCTAATTTTTATGTTTTCACCGGGCAAAGAAGCAGGGATAGATATAAGCTCTCGCAGTTCTACAAAAGGCTGAGGTGGATCGAGTCCAGCAAGAACCGAGGGAGGGCATGCTGGAGGCACAGGCTGGCTGGAGTGGGAGCCTCTCTGTGCATCCTTCTTTACTGCTATAACAATCTTCTGAATTAAATTCTCCAGCTGTTCTTCAGAAAGCCCTGAATGCTTTAATTCCCCTTTTCCCGAGGGGGATTGCATGCTAACCATCATCTCCCAAAGCACATCCTGTCTATGGTACTGAGCTGCTTGTTCATTTAACTCTTCCTGTTCATCAGAGCTTAACACATCATCACTCCCTCCAGCCCTACAAGCTGTTCCCTCAGGCACAGCATAAAGTGGCTCAGGTGGAGGGGCAGAAGGCTCTGCAACTTCGGGTCCTGTGGAATCCCTGAGAGCCGTTTGAATTTTATGTCCCTCATGTTCAGGATCCAGACAGTCTCTTATGAGAGTCCACAGGAACACGATTGGGACCATGTAAGGAGTAATATGTCTGCAATTGTTTTCCTACCTTTTTCCAAGTTTCCAGACTAACTGTTCCTTCCTCTGGAAACCAGGGACAAACCTCCTCTATAAAAAGTAAAAACTTCTCTAGCTGTAACTTATTTACATGAATTCACCTACCTTTTAACATAGTTTTCAACATATGTACAAATAACTGGCAGCTATTGCCTTGTCCCATGATTTATTACTTTCGACAGTAACACTCCCTGCCCTTTTACTTTAATTAATTAGGAATTCCTTGTCACTTACCTCAATCTTGGTGGGCAGCGGCCGTCTTCCCGCTCCGATTCCCGAGTCCCTGTTTCGGGCGCCACCTGGCAGTGCCAGCCGGCAAAGTCGATCAGGTCCCGAGAACGTGCACGGCGGGGCTGAGAAAAGAAACTAAAACAAGAGAAATCTACAACAAAGATGGGGTCGAGAGGTTCAGACACGTCTTCACAAAGGGAAGCAGTCTGACACCAACTTTATTCAGCATCTCATATTTATACAGAAGAGGGTGAGAAAGACAAGACAGTTAACATTTTCTTTGTTTGACCTACACATCTTACAAACAGTCACAAGAAATCTTGGGAGCATGGGAATGGCACCCTGTTATTAATTCTTACAACAGATAAGACTTCTCTGTGTGTGAGAAGTTTGAACAGAACTCCAGGTTCCTGCAGTAAATAAGTGCCTAATCTCTGGTGTGGCGGGACAGAGACCTATGTTTGCAAGGAAAACCTGAAGGATTGAGGCAGCTCCCAGAACTGTGTCCTTCGGACAAAGGACCCGTTCTCAGGGGCAGCTCCCCCCAGAGCAGGACAAGAAGGGGATGACAGAGGATGAGAGGGCTGGATGGGATCACAGACTCGATGGGCATGAGTTTGAGTGAACTCTGGGAGTTGGTGATGGACAAGGAGGGCTGGCGTGCTGCGATTCATGGGGTCACAAAGAGTCAGACACGACTGAGAGCCTGAACTGAACTGAACTTCCTCTTTGACTGAAACGATGAAACTTTTAATGTCTTATCCCAAATATATTCCTCATAGCAATATTTATCGGGTAGGCCATTTTACAAGATGGGATTAAGAAATCAAGTAATTTGTTCAAAGGAGTGCAGATTGAATGTAGGGAGCACTTGAACTCAAGCCCAAGTGGCTTTGACTCCAAAGCCCTTGTTTTATTAAATATTCAACAGTCCCAGACAACTAATGTACTTACTGAATTACATGAAATCAACAAATCCTTTAGCTCAAGTGTGATCTGTGCATCCGTCGGGACATACTTATCCTACAAGGTTATGTGTTGCTCACCTGCAATCCAAGCTAAACTGGGTGTCTTGCATTTTGCCGGCAGCCCTCCTCAGGATACAGCATGTCCAGGCTGTGCTGTGGTGAAAGCACCTCCGGATCTTAGCATCTTCAAAGAGCCAAAGTGAATTCTCGTTGAAATGACGGCAACCTGGGAGGGCTTAGGTGCTCTGATCAGACCCCCCCCACCCCCAAGGAGCAGCCACCACCATGGGTGCTGCTGGTCCCATGTCCTAGCAAAGCGCTCTTAGGACTCTCGAGCTTGGGATTAAGGCCCCAGCCCTGAAGGGAAAGGTCAGATCCACTCAGAAGTCACTAACCAAGCAGGTCCAGTTGTTTAGTCACTCGGTTGTGATCCACTCTTTGCGACCCCATGTACTGTCGCCCACCAGGCTCCTCTGTCCATGGGATTCTCCAGGCAAACATACCAGAGTGGGTTGCCATTCCCTTCTCCAGGGAAGAAGATCCAGGGTCTTCACGACTCAGGGATGAAAACCGCATCTCCTGCATTGGCAGGTGGGCTCTTTCTCAGTAGGGCCACCTGGGAAGGCCTTTATCTGGTATGCTTTGGTGCTTCTCACTCAAGAATACACTGATGAATTACCTGTATTAAGAAATACGCTAACCCATAAAGGCTCACCTGAGTGGTCTATGCAAGAACTTGTTTAGGAGGGTTCAATCCTCTCTGAAAATGATAGTAAAAAAAGAAAAAGAAAGAAAAATAAAAAAGAAATGTTGAGAGTGAAACAAGATCATTTTAATTTCCAAAATTCCTTTTGGACGGTCAAAGGTGTATGTGTGTTGGGTTGTTGTTGTTCAGTCAATGAGTCGTGTCCAACTCTTTGGGACCCATGGATTGAGGGTGTTTATTCTGAAAGGAGAAATGGACAGATGCAGAGACATGAAAAAAAGGTGGAAAAAAGTGCATAATTTTCCAACAGAATGCAATGTTCAAGGATTTGTCTCCAACAAATGCACCAAGCCTCAGAGCCATAAGCAGAAGTGAGAGTCAATGTGGAAATCCTGACATCCTGCAAACCACTTCCTTTACGACAGGCAAACACTTGGACCATGTGTCCATAGACGAAACATCCTCAAATTAGGCCCAGGCCGAGCTGAACATGTCTGGTAGGATCAAAGCACTTTCTTTCCAGCTGAAATTTTCAAACTCTCTGCCAGACCGCCTGCCCCGATTCAGGTGAGCCACCAGACACTGGTTCTACTTGCAGTTCTGAAAACTCCTTTCCCATCATGAAGCCACTGTACCTTCCCTTCCTCTTACTTGTGTGTCTTATCCAGACAACATCGGGTTAAGTGGCAGAGGCAACTGGTCGGAAGATATGGTGGATGAGCTTGGAGCCTAGAGTAGGGAAGGTGAAGTTGGTTCCTCATCCAGGGATGTGCTAAAGGGAATAATATCAAATCTGAGAGAAGCATAGCATATGCGACATGCTCCATTCTACAAATAATGAAAGAGAAGCTTAAAGATGTGAAAAATAGCCTCCCACGATTGCCCTTAACTAGTTGGTGGTAAACCCATAAATTGTAACGGTGATAGAAAACATTTACAGGGGCCTTTACGGCTTGCAAACGATTTCCATGTGACTAACAGTAACACTAAGAATGGTAAATCATGTTGACCACTTCCAATCCCAAAGAAGGGTAATGCCAAAGAATGCTCAAACCAACACACCATTGCACTCATCTCACACGTCAGTTAAGCAGTGCTCAAAATTCTCCAAGCCAGGCTTCAGCAGTGCATGAACCGTGAACTTCCAGATGTTCAAGCTGGTTTTAGAAAAGGCAGAGGAACCAGAGTTCAAATTGCCAACATCCGCTGGATCATCGCAAAAGCAAGAGAGTTCCAGAAAAACATCTATGTCTGCTTTCTTGACTATGCCAAAGCCTTTGACTGTGTGGATCACAATAAACTGTGGAACATTCTGAAAGAGATGGGAATACCAGGCCACGTGACCGGCCTCTTGAGAAACCTGTATGCAGGTCAGGAAGCAACAGTCAGAACCGGACATGGAAAAACGGAATGGTTCCAAATAGGAAAAAGAGCACGGTACGTCAAGGCTGTCTAATGTCACCCTGCTTGTTTAACTTATATGCAGAGTACATCATGAGACATGCTGGGTTGGAAGAAGCATAAGCTGGAATCAAGATTGCCGGGAGAGATATCAATAACCTCAGATATGCAGATGACACCATCCTTATGGCAGAAAGTGAAGAGGAACTAAAAAGCCTCTTGATGAAAGTGAAAGCGGAGCGTGAATAAGTGGGCTTTAACCTCAGCATTCGGAAAACAAGGATCATGGTATCTGGTCCCATCACTTCATGGCAAAGAGATGGGGAAGCAGTGGAAAGAGTGCCAGACTTTGTATTTTGGGGCTCGAAAATCACTGCAGATGGTGGCTGCAACCATGAAATTAAAAGACGCTTACTCCGTGGAAGGAAAGGTATGACCAACGTAGATGGTATATTGAAAAGCAGAGATACCACTTTGCCAACAAAGGTCCGTCTAGTCAAGGCTATGGTTTTTCCAGTGGTCAGGTATGGATGTGAGAGTTGGACTGTGAAGGAAGCTGAGTGCCGAAGAGTTGCTGCTTTTGAACTGTGGTGTTGGAGAAGACTCCTGAGAGTCCCTTGGACTGCAAGGAGATCCAACCAGTCCATCCTCAAGGAGACAAGTCCTGGGTGTTCATTGGAAGGACTGATGCTGAAGTTGAAGGTCCAATACTTTGGCCAGCACATGCGAAGAGCTGACTCATTGGAAAAGCCTTTGATGCTGGCAGGGATGGGGGGTGGGGGCAGGACGAGAAGGGGACGACAGAGGATGAGAGGGCTGGATGGCATCACGGACTCGATGGGCATGAGTTTGAGTGAACTCTGGGAGTTGGTGATGGACAAGGAGGGCTGGCGTGCTGCGATTCATGGGGTCACAAAGAGTCAGACACGACTGAGAGCCTGAACTGAACTGAACTTCCTCTTTGACTGAAACGATGAAACTTTTAATGTCTTATCCCAAATATATTCCTCATAGCAATATTTATCGGGTAGGCCATTTTACAAGATGGGATTAAGAAATCAAGTAATTTGTTCAAAGGAGTGCAGATTGAATGTAGGGAGCACTTGAACTCAAGCCCAAGTGGCTTTGACTCCAAAGCCCTTGTTTTATTAAATATTCAACAGTCCCAGACAACTAATGTACTTACTGAATTACATGAAATCAACAAATCCTTTAGCTCAAGTGTGATCTGTGCATCCGTCGGGACATACTTATCCTACAAGGTTATGTGTTGCTCACCTGCAATCCAAGCTAAACTGGGTGTCTTGCATTTTGCCGACAGCCCTCCTCAGGATACAGCATGTCCAGGCTGTGCTGTGGTGACAGCGCCTCCGGATCTTAGCATCTTCAAAGAGCCAAAGTGAATTCTCGCTGAAACGACGCCAACCCGGGAGGGCCCGCGTGCTCTGATCACATCCCCCCCACCTCCGAGGAGCAGCCACCACCGTGGGTGCTGCTGGTCCCGTGTCCTAGCAAAGCGCTCTTAAGACTCTCGAGCTTGGGATTAAGGCCCCAGCCCTGAAGGGAAAGGTCAGTTCCGCTCAGAAGTCACTAACCAAGCAGGTCCAGTTGTTTAGTCACTCGGTTGTGATCCACTCTTTGCGACCCCATGTACTGTCGCCCACCAGGCTCCTCTGTCCATGGGATTCTCCAGGCAAACATACCAGAGTGGGTTGCCATTCCCTTCTCCAGGGGATCTTCCCGACCCAGGGATCAAAACCGCATCTCCTGCATTGGCAGGTGGGCTCTTTCTCAGTAGGGCCACCTGGGAAGGCCTTTATCTGGTATGCTTTGGAGCTTCTCACTCAAGAATACACCGATGAATTACCTGTATTAAGAAATACTCTAGCCCAGAAAGGCTCACCTGATTGTGGTCTATGCAAGAACTTGTTTAGGAGGGTTCAATCCTCTCTGAAAATGGTAGCAAAAAAAAAAAAAAAAAAGGAAAGAAAAAAGAAACGTTGAGAGTGAAACAAGATCATTTTAATTTCCAAAATTCCTTTTGGACGGTCAAAGGTGTATGTGTGTTGGGTTGTTGTTGTTCAGTCAATGAGTCGTGTCCAACTCTTTGGGACCCATGGATTGAGGGTGTTTATTCTGAAAGGAGAAATGGACAGATGCAGAGACATGAAAAAAAGGTGGGAAAAAGTGCATAATTTTCCAACAGAATGCAATGTTCAAGGACTTGTCTCCAAAAAATGCACCAAGCCTCAGAGCCATAAGCAGAAGTGAGAGTCAATGTGGAAATCCTGACATCCTGCAAACCACTTCCTTTACGACAGGCAAACACTTGGACCATGTGTCCATAGATGAAACATCCTCAAATTAGGCCCAGGCCGAGCTGAACATGTCTGGTAGGATCAAAGCACTTTCTTTCCAGCTGAAATTTTCAAACTCTCTGCCAGACCGCCTGCCCCGATTCAGGTGTGCCACCAGACACTGGTTCTACTTGCAATTCCGAAAACTCCTTTCCCATCATGAAGCCACTGTACCTTCCCTTCCTCTTACTTGTGTGTCTTATCCAGACAACATCGGGTTAAGTGGCAGAGGCAACTGGTCGGAAGATATGGTGGATGAGCTTGGAGCCTAGAGTAGGGAAGGTGAAGTTGGTTCCTCATCCAGGGATGTGCTAAAGGGAATAATATCAAATCTGAGAGAAGCATAGCATATGCGACATGCTCCATTCTACAAATAATGAAAGAGAAGCTTAAAGACGTGAAAAATAGCCTCCCACGATTGCCCTTAACTAGTTGGTGGTAAACCCATAAATTGTAACGGTGATAGAAAACATTTACAGGGGCCTTTACGGCTTGCAAACGATTTCCATGTGACTAACAGAAACACTAAGAATGGTAAATCATGTTGACCACTTCCAGTCCCAAAGAAGGGTAATGCCAAAGAATGCTCAAACCAACACACCATTGCACTCATCTCACACGTCAGTTACGAAAGTTAAGTGCTCAAAATTCTCCAAGCCAGGCTTCAGCAGTGCATGAACCGTGAACTTCCAGATGTTCAAGCTGGTTTTAGAAAAGGCAGAGGAACCAGAGTTCAAATTGCCAACATCCGCTGGATCATCGCAAAAGCAAGAGAGTTCCAGAAAAACATCTATGTCTGCTTTCTTGACTATGCCAAAGCCTTTGACTGTGTGGATCACAATAAACTGTGGAACATTCTGAAAGAGATGGGAATACCAGGCCACGTGACCGGCCTCTTGAGAAACCTGTATGCAGGTCAGGAAGCAACAGTCAGAACCGGACATGGAAAAACGGAATGGTTCCAAATAGGAAAAAGAGCACGGTACGTCAAGGCTGTCTAATGTCACCCTGCTTGTTTAACTTATATGCAGAGTACATCATGAGACATGCTGGGCTGGAAGAAGCATAAGCTGGAATCAAGATTGCCGGGAGAGATATCAATAACCTCAGATATGCAGATGACACCATCCTTATGGCAGAAAGTGAAGAGGAACTAAAAAGCCTCTTGATGAAAGTGAAAGCGGAGCGTGAATAAGTGGGCTTTAACCTCAGCATTCGGAAAACAAGGATCATGGTATCTGGTCCCATCACTTCATGGCAAAGAGATGGGGAAGCAGTGGAAAGAGTGCCAGACTTTGTATTTTGGGGCTCGAAAATCACTGCAGATGGTGGCTGCAACCATGAAATTAAAAGACGCTTACTCCGTGGAAGGAAAGGTATGACCAACGTAGATGGTATATTGAAAAGCAGAGATACCACTTTGCCAACAAAGGTCCGTCTAGTCAAGGCTATGGTTTTTCCAGTGGTCAGGTATGGATGTGAGAGTTGGACTGTGAAGGAAGCTGAGTGCCGAAGAGTTGCTGCTTTTGAACTGTGGTGTTGGAGAAGACTCCTGAGAGTCCCTTGGACTGCAAGGAGATCCAACCAGTCCATCCTCAAGGAGACAAGTCCTGGGTGTTCATTGGAAGGACTGATGCTGAAGTTGAAGGTCCAATACTTTGGCCAGCATATGCGAAGAGCTGACTCATTGGAAAAGCCTTTGATGCTGGCAGGGATGGGGGGTGGGGGCAGGACGAGAAGGGGACGACAGAGGATGAGAGGGCTGGATGGCATCACGGACTCGATGGGCATGAGTTTGAGTGAACTCTGGGAGTTGGTGACGGACAAGGAGGGCTGGCGTGCTGCGATTCATGGGGTCACAAAGAGTCAGACACGACTGAGAGCCTGAACTGAACTGAACTTCCTCTTTGACTGAAACGATGAAACTTTTAATGTCTTATCCCAAATATATTCCTCATAGCAATATTTATCGGGTAGGCCATTTTACAAGATGGGATTAAGAAATCAAGCAATTTGTTCAAAGGAGTGCAGATTGAATGTAGGGAGCACTTGAACTCAAGCCCAAGTGGCTTTGACTCCAAAGCCCTTGTTTTATTAAATATTCAACAGTCCCAGACAACTAATGTACTTACTGAATTACATGAAATCAACAAATCCTTTAGCTCAAGTGTGATCTGTGCATCCGTCGGGACATACTTATCCTACAAGGTTATGTGTTGCTCACCTGCAATCCAAGCTAAACTGGGTGTCTTGCATTTTGCCGGCAGCCCTCCTCAGGATACAGCATGCTCCAGGCTGTGCTGTGGTGACAGCGCCTCCGGATCTTAGCATCTTCAAAGAGCCAAAGTGAATTCTCGCTGATACGACGCCAACCCGGGAGGGCCCGCGTGCTCTGATCACACCCCCCCCCACCCCCGAGGAGCAGCCACCACCGTGGGTGCTGCTGGTCCCGTGTCCTAGCAAAGCGCTCTTAGGACTCTCGAGCTTGGGATTAAGGCCCCAGCCCTGAAGGGAAAGGTCAGTTCCGCTCAGAAGTCACTAACCAAGCAGGTCCAGTTGTTTAGTCACTCGGTTGTGATCCACTCTTTGCGACCCCATGTACTGTCGCCCACCAGGCTCCTCTGTCCATGGGATTCTCCAGGCAAACATACCAGAGTGGGTTGCCATTCCCTTCTCCAGGGGATCTTCCCGACCCAGGGATCAAAACCGCATCTCCTGCATTGGCAGGTGGGCTCTTTCTCAGTAGGGCCACCTGGGAAGGCCTTTATCTGGTATGCTTTGGTGCTTCTCACTCAAGAATACACCGATGAATTACCTGTATTAAGAAATACTCTAGCCCAGAAAGGCTCACCTGATTGTGGTCTATGCAAGAACTTGTTTAGGAGGGTTCAATCCTCTCTGAAAATGGTAGCAAAAAAAAAAAAAAAAAGGAAAGAAAAAAGAAACGTTGAGAGTGGAACAAGATCATTTTAAATTCCAAAATTCCTTTTGGACAGTCAAAGGTGTATGTGTGTTGGGTTGTTGTTGTTCAGTCAATGAGTCGTGTCCAACTCTTTGGGACCCATGGATTGAGGGTGTTTATTCTGAAAGGAGAAATGGACAGATGCAGAGACATGAAAAAAAGGTGAAAAAAAGTGCATAATTTTCCAACAGAATGCAATGTTCAAGGATTTGTCTCCAACAAATGCACCAAGCCTCAGAGCCATAAGCAGAAGTGAGAGTCAATGTGGAAATCCTGACATCCTGCAAACCACTTCCTTTACGACAGGCAAACACTTGGACCATGTGTCCATAGATGAAACATCCTCAAATTAGGCCCAGGCCTAGCTGAACATGTCTGGTAGGATCAAAGCACTTTCTTTCCACCTGAAATTTTCAAACTCTCTGCCAGACCGCCTGCCCCGATTCAGGTGTGCCACCAGACACTGGTTCTACTTGCAATTCCGAAAACTCCTTTCCCATCATGAAGCCACTGTACCTTCCCTTCCTCTTACTTGTGTGTCTTATCCAGACAACATCGGGTTAAGTGGCAGAGGCAACTGATCGGAAGATATGGTGGATGAGCTTGGAGCCTAGAGTAGGGAAGGTGAAGTTGGTTCCTCATCCAGGGATGTGCTAAAGGGAATAATATCAAATCTGAGAGAAGCATAGCATATGCGACATGCTCCATTCTACAAATAATGAAAGAGAAGCTTAAAGATGTGAAAAATAGCCCCCCACGATTGCCCTTAACTAGTTGGTGGTAAACCCATAAATTGTAACGGTGATAGAAAACATTTACAGGGGCCTTTACGGCTTGCAAATGATTTCCATGTGACTAACAGTAACACTAAGAATGGTAAATCATGTTGACCACTTCCAGTCCCAAAGAAGGGTAATGCCAAAGAATGCTCAAACCAACACACCATTGCACTCATCTCACACGTCAGTTAAGCAGTGCTCAAAATTCTCCAAGCCAGGCTTCAGCAGTGCATGAACCGTGAACTTCCAGATGTTCAAGCTGGTTTTAGAAAAGGCAGAGGAACCAGAGTTCAAATTGCCAACATCCGCTGGATCATCGCAAAAGCAAGAGAGTTCCAGAAAAACATCTATGTCTGCTTTCTTGACTATGCCAAAGCCTTTGACTGTGTGGATCACAATAAACTGTGGAACATTCTGAAAGAGATGGGAATACCAGGCCACGTGACCGGCCTCTTGAGAAACCTGTGTGCAGGTCAGGAAGCAACAGTCAGAACCGGACATGGAACAATGGAATGGTTTCAAATAGGAAAAAGAGCACGGTACGTCAAGGCTGTCTAATGTCACCCTGCTTGTTTAACTTATATGCAGAGTACATCATGAGACATGCTGGGCTGGAAGAAGCATAAGCTGGAATCAAGATTGCCGGGAGAGATATCAATAACCTCAGATATGCAGATGACACCATCCTTATGGCAGAAAGTGAAGAGGAACTAAAAAGCCTCTTGATGAAAGTGAAAGCGGAGCGTGAATAAGTGGGCTTTAACCTCAGCATTCGGAAAACAAGGATCATGGTATCTGGTCCCATCACTTCATGGCAAAGAGATGGGGAAGCAGTGGAAAGAGTGCCAGACTTTGTATTTTGGGGCTCGAAAATCACTGCAGATGGTGGCTGCAACCATGAAATTAAAAGACGCTTACTCCGTGGAAGGAAAGGTATGACCAACGTAGATGGTATATTGAAAAGCAGAGATACCACTTTGCCAACAAAGGTCCGTCTAGTCAAGGCTATGGTTTTTCCAGTGGTCAGGTATGGATGTGAGAGTTGGACTGTGAAGGAAGCTGAGTGCCGAAGAGTTGCTGCTTTTGAACTGTGGTGTTGGAGAAGACTCCTGAGAGTCCCTTGGACTGCAAGGAGATCCAACCAGTCCATCCTCAAGGAGACAAGTCCTGGGTGTTCATTGGAAGGACTGATGCTGAAGTTGAAGGTCCAATACTTTGGCCAGCATATGCGAAGAGCTGACTTATTGGAAAAGCCTTTGATGCTGGCAGGGATGGGGGGTGGGGGCAGGACGAGAAGGGGACGACAGAGGATGAGAGGGCTGGATGGCATCACGGACTCGATGGGCATGAGTTTGAGTGAACTCTGGGAGTTGGTGATGGACAAGGAGGGCTGGCGTGCTGCGATTCATGGGGTCACAAAGAGTCAGACACGACTGAGAGCCTGAACTGAACTGAACTTCCTCTTTGACTGAAACGATGAAACTTTTAATGTCTTATCCCAAATATATTCCTCATAGCAATATTTATCGGGTAGGCCATTTTACAAGATGGGATTAAGAAATCAAGTAATTTGTTCAAAGGAGTGCAGATTGAATGTAGGGAGCACTTGAACTCAAGCCCAAGTGGCTTTGACTCCAAAGCCCTTGTTTTATTAAATATTCAACAGTCCCAGACAACTAATGTACTTACTGAATTACATGAAATCAACAAATCCTTTAGCTCAAGTGTGATCTGTGCATCCGTCGGGACATACTTATCCTACAAGGTTATGTGTTGCTCACCTGCAATCCAAGCTAAACTGGGTGTCTTGCATTTTGCCGGCAGCCCTCCTCAGGATACAGCATGCTCCAGGCTGTGCTGTGGTGACAGCGCCTCCGGATCTTAGCATCTTCAAAGAGCCAAAGTGAATTCTCGCTGATACGACGCCAACCCGGGAGGGCCCGCGTGCTCTGATCACACCCCCATCCCCCCCGAGGAGCAGCCACCACCGTGGGTGCTGCTGGTCCCGTGTCCTAGCAAAGCGCTCTTAGGACTCTCGAGCTTGGGATTAAGGCCCCAGCCCTGAAGGGAAAGGTCAGTTCCGCTCAGAAGTCACTAACCAAGCAGGTCCAGTTGTTTAGTCACTCGGTTGTGATCCACTCTTTGCGACCCCATGTACTGTCGCCCACCAGGCTCCTCTGTCCATGGGATTCTCCAGGCAAACATACCAGAGTGGGTTGCCATTCCCTTCTCCAGGGGATCTTCCCGACCCAGGGATCAAAACCGCATCTCCTGCATTGGCAGGTGGGCTCTTTCTCAGTAGGGCCACCTGGGAAGGCCTTTATCTGGTATGCTTTGGTGCTTCTCACTCAAGAATACACCGATGAATTACCTGTATTAAGAAATACTCTAGCCCAGAAAGGCTCACCTGATTGTGGTCTATGCAAGAACTTGTTTAGGAGGGTTCAATCCTCTCTGAAAATGGTAGCAAAAAAAAAAAAAAAGGAAAGAAAAAAGAAACGTTGAGAGTGAAACAAGATCATTTTAATTTCCAAAATTCCTTTTGGACGGTCAAAGGTGTATGTGTGTTGGGTTGTTGTTGTTCAGTCAATGAGTCGTGTCCAACTCTTTGGGACTCATGGATTGAGGGTGTTTATTCTGAAAGGAGAAATGGACAGATGCAGAGACATGAAAAAAAGGTGGAAAAAAGTGCATAATTTTCCAACAGAATGCAATGTTCAAGGATTTGTCTCCAACAAATGCACCAAGCCTCAGAGCCATAAGCAGAAGTGAGAGTCAATGTGGAAATCCTGACTTCCTGCAACCCGCTTCCTTTATGACAGGCAAACACTTGGACCATGTGTCCATAGATGAAACATCCTCAAATTAGGCCCAGGCCCAGCTGAACATGTCTGGTAGGATCAAAGCACTTTCTTTCCAGCTGAAGTTTTCAAACTCTCTCCCAGATCGCCTGCCCCGATTCAGGTGTGCCACCAGACACTGGTTCTACTTGCAATTCCGAAAACTCCTTTCCCATCATGAAGCCACTGTACCTTCCCTTCCTCTTACTTGTGTGTCTTATCCAGACAACATCGGGTAAGTGGCAGATGCATCTGGTCGGGTGATATGGTGGATGACCTTGGAGCCTAGAGTAGGGAAGGTGAAGTTGATTCATCATCCAGTGATGTGCTAAAAGGAATAATATCAAATCTGAGAGAAGCATAGCATATGCGATATGCTCCATTTTACAAATAATGACAGAGAAGCTTAAAGAAGCTACAAATACCTCCCATGATTGATTTTTACTAGTTGGTGGTAAATCCATCAACCGTATTGGTGAGAGAAAATATTTACAGGGGACTTTATGGCTTAAAAATCATTTCCATGTGATTAACAGTAACACTAATAATAATAGTAAATCATGTTGACCACTTCAAATCCCAAAGAAAGTCAATGCCAAAGAATGTTCAAACGAACACACAGTTGCACTCATATAACACCCAGTAAAGTAATGCTCAAAATTCTCCAAGCCAGGCTTCAGCAGTACATGAACCATGAACCTCAGATGTTCAAGCTCTTTTTAACAAAGGCAGAGGAACCAGAGATCAAATTGCCAACATATGCTGGAACATAGCAAAAGCAAGTGTGTTCCAGAAAAACATCTATTTCTGCTTTATTGACTATGCCAAAGCCTTTGACTGTGTGGATCACAATAAACTGTGGAAAATTCTGAAAGTGATGGGAATACCAGACCACGTGACCGGCCTCTTGAGCAACCTGTATGCAGGTCAGGAAGCAACAGTTAGAGCTGGACATGGAACAACAGAATTGTTCAAAATAGGAAAAACAGCACGTCAAGGCTGTCTATTGTCACCCTGCTTATTTAACTTATATGCAGAGTACCTCATGAGAAATGCTGGGCTGGACAAGATTGCCGGGAGAAATATCAATAACCTCAGATATGCAGATGAAACCATTCTTATGGCAGAAGTTGAAGAGGAACTAAAAAGCCTCTTGATGAAAGTGAAAGAGGAGAGTGAAAGCATTGGCTTAAACCTCAACATTCAGAAAACTAAGATCATGGTATCTGGTCTCATCACTTCATGGCAAATAGATGGTGATACAGTGGAAACAGTGCCAGACTTTATTTTTTTGGGCTCCAAAATCACTGCAGATGGTGGCTGCAGCCTTGAAATTACAATACGATTACTCCTTGGAAGGAAAGGTATGACCAACCTAGATAAGTATATTGAAAAGCAGAGATATTACTTTGCCAACAAAGGTCCATCTCGTCAAGGTTATGGGTTTTCCATTGGTCATGTATGGATGTACGAGCTGGACTGTGAAGAAAGCTGAGTGCCGAAGAATTGATGCTTTTGAACTGTGGTGTTGGAGAAGACTCTTGAGATTCCCTTGGACTGCATGGAGATCCAACCAGTCCATCCTAAAGGAGACAAGTCCTGGGTGTTCATTGGAAGGACTGATGCTGAAGCTGAAGCTCCAATACTTTGGCCACCTCATGGGAAAAGGTGACTCATTGGAAAAGACCTTGATGCTGGGAGGGATTGGGGGAAGGAGGAGAAGCTGATGACAGAGGATGAGATGGCTGGATGGCATCATGGACTCGATGGACATGAGTTTGAGTGAACTCTGGGAGTTGGTGATGGACAAGGAGGGCTGGCGTCCTGTGATTCATGGGGTCACAAAGATTCAGACACCACTGAGCGCCTGAACTGAGCTGAACTGAACTTCCTCTTTAATTAAACAATGAAACTTTTAATGTCTTTTCCCAAATATATTCCTCAGCGTCATTTATGGGGTAGGCTATTTTACAAGATGGGATTTAGAAATGAAGTAATTTGTTCAAAGGAGTGCAGATTGAATATAGGGAGCACTTGAACTCAAGCCCAAGTGGGTTTGACTCAAACGACCTTGTTTTATTAAATATTCAACAATCCCAGAAACTGATTTACTTACTGAATTACATAAAATCAACAAATACTTTAGCTCAAGTGTGATCTGTGCATCAGTCAGGACATACTTATCCTACAAGGTTATGTGTTGCTCACCTGCAATCCAAGCTAAATTGGGTGTCCTGCTTTTTCCCTGCAGCCCTCCACAGGTTATAGCATGCTTCAGGCTGTTCTGTGGTGATAGCGCCTCCAGATCTTGGCATCTTAAAAGAGCCAAAGTTAATTCTTGCTCAAATGACATCAACCCGGGAGGGCCCCGGTGCTCTGATCAGACCCCCTACTCCGGAGGAGCAGCCACCACCGTGGGTGCTGCTGGTCCTCTGTCTGAGCAGATAGCTCTCAGGACTCTGCTGCTGGTGATTCAGGGCCCCAGCCCCTCAAAGGAAAAGTCATTTCTGCTCAGAATTCTTTAACCAAGCAGCTCCAGTTGTTTAGTGACTCGGTTGTGGTCCACTCTTTGCCATCTCATGGATTGTCGCCCACCAGGCTCCTCTGTCCATGGGATTCTCCAGGCAAGGATACTGGAGTGCATTGCCATTTGCTTCTCCACAGGATCTTTCTGACCCAGGGATCGAACCTTCATCTCCTATGTCTCCTGCATTGGTAGGCGGATTCTTTACCAGCTTAGCCATCAGGGAAGCCTGAGGGAAGCCCTATAGTCCCTGTTTAAATGAATGAGCAAGATCACCTTCCTATAGAACAATTTAAGGCCCCTTCTCAGTTTTTACTATTATTTTAAAAAATGTGGAAAACATTCTAAGCTTATAGGTCACACCAAACCGAGGAGAGTGCCAGTTGTGTCCCTGTGGCCTGTAATTTGGAGTCCCTTGCTATACAAGATGAATTCTGGTAGCTTTAGTTACACATGCCTTATTTATTTGTTTCTTTTTCACCTCCCCTTCCTTTATAGGGAAAGCAAAAAAGAAAACCTTGAATGTGAGAAAATGGGTGGTGCCTGCAAGTATCAGAACACCCATGGGTCTGTCATCCTGCCTGGAGAATGCAAGAGTCGGAAAAAACACTGCTGCAGAGTCTAGTTTCAGCACTGGAGCATCCTCAGCAGCACAAGACACTCCCTACACCTGAGTCCTGTTAAAAAAAGCTACTGTTCACTCGGGTCCTTGGGGTCTTTCTGAGTGCATGAGGTCATGAACTGGATGGGAAGATTTCAGTTGGAAGTCTGGTCACACCACTCGTTAGCTGATTAACTCCGGACAGGCCTTGCCTTTCCTAGGTCTCAGTCTCTGCTCCTGTGACTGTTGAAATGGATGTTCTCCACAACCTCATTTGTTGGTGGTGGGGTTTAGTTGCTAAATCATGTCTGACTCTTCTGTGACCCCATGGACTGAGTCCGTGCGATTTTCCAGGCAAGGATACTGGAGTGGGTTGTCCTTTCCTTTTCAGGAGATCTTTCTGACCCAGGGATCAAGCCCACATCTCCTATGTCTCCTGCATTGGCAGGCAGAGTCTTGAGCACTGAGCCCCAGGAAAGCCAACCTGTTCATAGACAAATGTATGGGCTGAGGGAAAGAGCTTTGAGTGTGTGTGTGTGTGTGTGTGTACGTGTTATAGTATGAAAAGTCACTAAGGTTTTGTGTCCCTTTGTGGAAGGATATCTGTGTTTTCATTGGCATATGGGTTTCCACATGGTCAACATGTGCTTAACGTCACAAGAGACAGAAAACTGCTTTATGAAGCAGCTATGGTCACTGCTGATAATCTCAGTGGCCTCTGAATTTCCAGGCTCTCAATGTTCCCATCCCTCGTCACACCTCCATGTAAAATTCTCGGTGTTTCTCTGTAAAAAGGATGAAGGACAAATTCTCTAGTGTCTCAGGTCCTTCACCAGTTTGCCATACTTTCTCGAGTTTCATCTTATCTCAGCCTGGTTTGCAAACTAACCCCTGACACAGTGTCAGTCGTCTTTCTGGCATAGTGTGTTCTCCTCACACTGAAATACACTTAAGCTACTTGTCCTCTGACTTTCCCTGCACAATTTGTACTCGCTTTTTATAGTCTCAGTTCACACATGGCCTTTACACTGGGAAAGAGATCCTTCATTCATCCAACTTGAGTAAGAGAAGAGCCTTTGGTTCCATGGCCTCAGCTACCAGTACAGTTTCTAGCACACAGTAGCTGTTCAATAGATGTTGACAGAATAGTCGATGAATAAAAAAAAACAATAGAATGAGGCTTCAGCTTTCCAATGTAATTCAGGGATGATCCATTAAATGTGAATTCCTCAGTTTACTTAATTCAGGAAGTTCCATCAAACATGAGTCCATCATACAACGGAAGTGTTTACCATGTGATGAAGACCATTTATTTTTTTCCCAGGCACACACTTGTGTGAGAGTCACACAAATTAAGCATTCTACAACCTAAAGAAAGAACAAAAATGTCTGTTTCTGGAAGAAAGTCTTGAGATCATGATCCGGGGGAAGAAATAATTCAGTTCAACCAGGAATCCCCAAAATACACTGCCAGGAAAGTATTCTGTCTTATGCACCTCTTTTCCCTCACTTTGTCCCTCCTATTATACTTGCTTGTTCAGTAGGAGAAAGGCTGATTTTCAAATTTGTTGTGAATAGAAAGTTTATGCTGTAATTTGGAAACTAGGATCAGAGAGTGTAAACAGCTCTCTTGGGCTGACATTTACAGCCTGTTATTGTGGCCTCTGAAATGTGCCATTGTAGGGTTATCAGATGTCTTTTGGAAACAGCACATTAAAATTTTGTTAGTTTGTGTTTTCATCTTCTTGGCAAGGGATCCCACTGAAGATAAGATGGTACCACAGCCCTCAGATTCTTACTAAAATCTGCGAACATACTCACACATATGCCCCACGCAGTTGAAGAGTGTCAGCAGTACTCTGAAGGTCACTCACTATTATCAGGCTAAGAATATACCCCTGCTTTCAGGGTTTCTCAGATAAGGCTTACAATTAAGATTAAAGATCTAAATATTAAGACCTTGAAGCCAAGGACCTAGAATGATTAGGGCACCAGCTGAGGGGAGAGAGGTTTCTAAAAGAGAAAGGAATAGCCCACTTGGCTCCAAACCAGGACTAAGGTTGGTTTGGGACTTCTCTGGTGGTCCAGTGGCTGGGAGTCCACCTGCCAGCGAGGGGACATGGGTTTGATCCCTGGTCCTGGAAGATCCCACATGCCTCGGGGCACCTAACCCCATGTGCCAAATGGCTGAGCCTGCGATCTAGAGTCCAGGACCCGCAACAAGGGAAGCCACTGCAATGAGAAGCCTGAGGACCACAACTAGAGAGGAGCCCCCAGTCACTGCAACTAGAGAAAGCTCGGGCTCAGCAGCAAAGACCCAGTGCAGCCAAAAATTAAAAAAAAAAAAAAATATTGCTTTTCCTGCATCTTAGCAGGTGGGGGAGATAAGCAAGGGCCCCCCAAGGACCCTCTAAGTCCAGCCTGTCCACTGGTCTGAGTCATTAGTAGAGGTCACCAGCTTTGGCGACCAGGTTGAGTGGTCAGAGGGCTGGCTCTCATTGGCTTTGGCCTGGGGGGTCAACGCCCTGTGGGGTCAATGCCAGGGCTGGCGGTAGGCTCACACTCTCCTTCTGCCCCCTCAGGGAAGTCAACCTTGTTTCCACTTTCTTGAACTGCTCATTCTACCCACAGGCTGGAGGGAACATGCTAGCACTTGGCTTCCAGCAGAGATCTTGCTCATCATGGGTCCTCGCACCTGCAGCTCCGTGCCACATCATGGAGGCTGTCCTGATGCCTACCCAAGCCATGCTGGGCTTCATCATGGCAGCTGTGACCCAGGAGCTCTGACCTCTGGACCACCCATCGCTGGGACCCACTGATGTCCTAGTGCTGTGCTGAGAATCTCACATGAGGTGTTCTGCGGCTCTGTCTTCATTCTTACCGAGGACATCCCCTCACAGCTCAGTGGAGGAAGGGAATCTATACTCCCTTCTCTCTGATTGCAAGTTAACACAGTGGGGAAACTGACGTGGGGTCACTCATCTGAGTGAGGCCACAGAATGGATGACTGTGCCCAGTGGGCTCACAGCAGAGAGCGGCTTGTTGACAAGAAACAGACAAAGGACGGGGTCTGGGGGTGGGCATCGAGGGGAGCTACTGCATCCATTCAGCCCCTGCTCACTTAGCTCATTATCTATCAGGTTTTGTGAGCAACACCCTGGGAAGCACGAGGAGCCCTGGGCAGTGAGACTTAGGAAAGGAATGATTGGTCAGATGAGTGTATTTACATTACGTGGCTCAGGTGGTCCAGAATCTGCCTGCAATGTGGGAGATCTGGGATAGATCCCTGCGTCAGTAAGATCCCATGGAGGAGGGCATGGCTACCCACTCTATTATTCTTGCCTGGAGAACCCCATGGACAGAGGAGCCTGACCAGACCATGGGGTCACAAAGAGTTGGACACGATTGAGCGACCACATGGTGTGATGTGATGATGGGAGGAAGTGAGTGAGGGGAGACAGAGGACAAATGGTGCTGGATACCAAGCACAACATGGCGGCAAAAGACAAGACTCCCTGCAGGAGGTGAGGCGCCGGCTCTCAGGGACCGTCCAGCGCCTCTCAGCCACACCAGCCACTCTCCTCCCACACATCCAAGTGATCTTACTGCCCTCTGAGCTGTCCCGTGACAGTCAGCACTTCTGTGATGCAGAAGTGATCACTTCTGTGATTGCAGGAGCAATCACACAGGGGCTCAGACCCCCACCTCCCCTTCTTTTCTCATCCCTGCCACTGCTTGCTCAAGATATGGGGCAGAATATACATCTGTGTTTTTTCCCAAAATGCCGTGATTCTACCTATATGAATTATCTCCTAAAGAATACCTCTAAGCTTCCTCTTTTTTCGTGCTCTGCAGCCAAGAACAAAATGCCTCTGGAATGAGGCAAATGGTAAACTTTAGGTACTGCTATCAGCTCAGACACACGTCAGTAGGTGGAAGGTTTAAAAAAGGAGACTATGTATGTTATGACTATGTCATCATATTAGACTTTAAAGAAAGCAGATAATGGTTTGTTTCCATTCTTTCCCATTGATTTCAGGGTTTCTTCTTTATGCCTCCAGGCCAGATGGCCTTTGGCAAACCCGGCTGGGAAACTTCCCTTTTCTTCTCTTCCCAGATTAGCATCCCTGAACTGCTTTGGGGACACCAGGGTATCTCTCTGAAAGTGGAGCAGGTTGGAGAAACGAAATTGAACTCAGACATGACAGGGAAATGGCAGAGACCATTTACCTGGTATCACTTGAGAAAAGAAGACAAGAAAGATGAGAAGGTAAGACAGCTTCAAAGCTGGTTCAGAAGAGACTCCTTGCAAGTTCCTGGAAAGGAGAAAACAAACAGCACTTCAGTGGGTTGAATAAAAAGCGACCCAAAGCTTCTTTTATAGGTCCAATCAGGGCGACTGCATGTGGAAGACAGTGTTCAATTCTGATCTGAGTACTAACTAAAATATTTGCTGGACTTCGAAAGCCCATGATATGCACAGGAGCAATGATTAACAATGTTCCTGGCAAAGCTGGCGGGGTTGCTTTTGTTAGCTCTTAATGGGTGCAGGACCAGAAGAGAACAACAATGATGATGACAGGAAAAAAAAAAAAAAGAATGAATAGATGGGATGTCCCTGGCAGTCCAGTGGTTAAGACTTGGCCTTCTAATGCAGGTGATATGGGTTCCAACCTTGACTGGGGAGCCAAGATCCCACATGCCTTGTGGTCAGAAAGACAAAACATAAAGCAGAAGCAATAGGGTAACAAATTCAATAAAGATTTAAAAATGATCACAAAAAAATAAAAATCTAAAAGAATGATTAAAACTGATGGAGCACTTACTCTATGGGAACCTCTGAATAGTTCAGATGACGTTTTCCCATTTGCTTTCACGGAGTTAGTACCATCCACTACTTCAACTCAGGCACAAGTACAGTCAAGATACAATCTTTTATTTTTCTGATAGTCACTCCTGCACTTAACCCAATGGGACTTCGAGAAGGAAAACTATCACAGGGTTTAGGACTCACTTCTCTTCAGATGCCGAGAGTTGTCTGAGATCTATTGTAGCATGTCACTTGGCTCAGTTTGTACAGAAGACGGTCCCCCTGAATCTGACAATGGGCTTTATCTGTGCTCTATGAATGACCCTGCTGATTCATGGCCCTATCCAGGCCATGGTGATGTCTAATGACCCATAAAGCCTCACGTTCTTGACTCTTGTGCTATAAAACACAGCATAGTTCCAGGGTAAGTGAAAGTCGAAGGGCTTTGCTCCTTAGCCAAAGCCTGAATCAAAACAAGTTTGGGACAGGGGCTTAGTGTCCCTGATGAAGGACAGAAGGAATGAAAACAGCTCACCAAACGGAGATGGCATCTTGAGACCAAAAAATGAGGAGGCCGCTGGGTATAATCAATAAGTCCATTATTTACCATGGTGTGGGGAGCAACTTACTTACTCACAGAGCAGGACTCCAAGGCTCCGTCTGAGGAGCCAATGGGGCTATTTTGTTGCTAACCTGGTGTATGTGGGTGGGGGCTTGGAAATAGGAATCTATTTTCCTAAGATTTGTGAAAGGGTAACTAGTCACATGGGAATACATCAGGGAAGGTTATCCTCATTGTTTGGGGACTAACAGAGCATAGGGGTGCCTGGTCCTAATGGTTATTAAACAATATCTATTAACTACAAGACCCTCATGACAGAGATGTGATTCACCGCACAGGCCAGTTCCGGGCAGGGTCAGCAGAAGGACGGCAGGAGCTGCCCGAGCCCAAGATGGCGTCAGTGATGCTAACAGACATCCAGGCACCCTCCTCTTGGTTTTCCTTAACCTGCTGTTTCTCTCTTCTGTCTCCGGGCTTTGGCTGAGCCATCCCTAACTTAAGTCTCAGCAGCTGGGGGTGAGATTTCAGTTTTTTCTCACCCAGAAAATCTTGGGCTTCTCATAAGAAATGATCCCCCTTATTCTGAATGAAGCATTTTTCTGTAACAAATGTCTTCAGAGTGACTGACTCAAAAATTCTTCTATTTTCCCTCTCATCTCAAGATGATGGCTGATTACTCATCCTACATTTATGCAATTAATCAGAACCCACCAACTGAAGCGTATTGAAGGTGATTATGATGGCCTTCCTACAACCAGAAGTAAACTAGTCTTACATTATACCAATACTAATATCATCCCTAATGGTATCCATGGGGAAAAAATAAGACTAGAGATATTCAGTGTGGTGTTCGAGTTTGTATGTGGTGAAATTAAAGTTGGAATCAGGAATCTGACTCTAGATACTGAATTCTTTATTACTGCAGGATGTTCTACTGGTCACCTTCCTCAAGGATTAAGTATTAGAATCAAGTGAAAATTATTATACATTTTAAAAGAATGATAAATTGGCTCACGACCTTCCATACACTAGTAATAATCTAGAAATTAGGATTTAAAAATATTTTTATGTTGACCAAGTTGATTTTAAAATACCCTGTAAAGGGAAAACTTGCAAGAATAAGCAAGATAATTTTTATAAAGAAGAACGCAGTGACTTTCATTACCAGTTATTATAATTTATGATCGTGCTGAGGCTTGAAATATGTGACTTTGGCTGAGGAATTAAAAAAAATGAAACCTGAGGCAAAACAAAGAAGCCAGAAACAGTACACTGGTTGTTCATCTGCTAACCTGTTCTGAATTTTCTTTAATTATTCATGATTGAAAGTCAAGTGAAAGTGTTAGTTGCTCAGTGGTGTCTGACTCTTCCTGACCCCATGAACTGTAGCCCACCAGGCTCCTCTGTCCATGGGATTTCCTAGGCAAGAATACTAGAGTGGATTGCTGTCTCCTCCTCCAGGGGCTCTGTCCAACCCAGGAATCTGCATAGCAGGCCAATTCTTTACCATCTGAGCCACAGGGAAGCCCACTCATCACTGATTGGGACCCAGTTATAGAACTGGTCCTGGTCACATCACCACAATGCCAGTCACACTCTTTGTTTCCTGTGAGATTGTTCAGGTTTTGGAAGAATGCTCGTGTCTCTTGTCCTTCCTCTTTGTCCCCCGCTTCCTGGGCACCTTGCGTCCTGTCTCCGTCCTCCTGGCCTAAACCTGCTCTGTAAACTGCAGAGAGCTGTGGTCCTGTCAAGGCCTGCTCCCTCCCCAGAGGGAAGAGAGTGACACCTGTATGGAGAGGCGGCCTACTCAGCTAACTACAGACGGGGCCACGCCTTGGACAAGACAAGTGAACAAGGAAGACACCGCATGATCGCACCTCTCTCAGGACTCCAGCCTCGGGCCAAAGTGGCTTAAGGGTCACATTTGCTCTGTGAATGAAAACACTGTTGCAACATTTGTGTTCAGTCACTCAGTCCTGCCGAACTCTTTGCAACCCCATGGACTGTACCCTGTCAGGTTCCTCTGTCCATGGAATTTTCCAGGCAAGAATTTAAAGCATAATAACTGTCTCCCTCCCACTGCCTACCCTGCCATAGAAAACAACATCAGTCCCAATGATAAAACATTCAATTGCGTAGATGTGAGAACTTTCTGCTTTTATTTGCACAAGAGGAGACCTGCTCAGGGTCTCCCGCCAGGTTCCTCAGCTGGGCTGCTTACATCAGCTCGACTTTATTTTGCAGCAAACGGTGGATGCCCGCAGGGTCCTCTGAAGGGCTCACAGCTCGGCGTCCCTTGCTTCAGGCAGATTTCACCCCGAAGATGGCAGGGTCTTTCAAAATTGAGCTCCCTAGTGCTGTCTAGAAGGAAAAGACATTTATATGAAGCCTCATGGAAGTCCCATGAGGAAATCTGGGGGTCTCAGCATCTGACTGGGATCCCCTTCTTTCCCAGCTAAACACCAATAGCAAACATCCCCCTCGTATCCCTCACCTTCTGTTCTGATGTAAGATGTCAGTGTTGCTGATGAACCTGGTTTGAGAAGATCCCACGTGTGGGAGCAACTAAGCCCCTGAGACACCACCATGAGCCTGTACTCCGGAGCCTGGGCTCCACAGCGAGAAGCCCCTGCAATGAGAAACCTATGCCCTGCAACTGGAGAGTAGCCTATGCTCTCCAAAACTAGAGAAAAGCCCATGCAGGAACGAAGACCCATCACAGCCAAAAGAAAGAAAAAAAAAAAAAATATATATATATATATACACACCACAAACCCTTCCTGCCACAGGAACACCTGGGTGTTAACCGCAGGGTCAGTAACCACTGCCCCGTGTGCCTCACCAGTCACCCCACCTCCCCATCATGCAAAACCCACCCAGCTCTCACAGCCTCGTCATATGGAAGCCTTGTCCAGTGGAACTCAAGGTCACACCGTGACAGGTGGCAAGAGGTCTCCAGTCTGGGCCTGAATAAAGGAACTTTGTCTCATACTGGGTTATACCAGCCAAGTGATTCAACTGATTTAGTTCACAAATCATCTAGATTATTCCAGGGATTTGGGAGGAGGGAGAAGGTTACCACCAACAAGACGTTTAAGGTCATGAAGACGCAACAACATGCTTTGGAAAGAATTCTCTAATCACTCAATGCCTACTTTTGGGTGTGGAAGTGACCTACTAGTAGCTCTATCATGCTTTACTTTCTGATGATGGTTGACTCAGGGAAGGAAAAACCAAGTAATGATAGGAAAGGGCATGATGGCTGGTATTTACAGGGCAGTACCTGGAAGAGGACCAAGAGAGCGGTGAGGAAGACACAGAGGAGCCTCATTGTCCCGGAATGGAGGTCCCAGAAGGCCTGGTGGGAGGATCAAGGACACAGTCAGAAATCCAAGGAGCTCAGGGCCTCCAGGACCAGAGCAGACACGACCTCCTGCCCCGGGGCCCTGCGCCTGCCTCAGCAGGAGGAGTGTGACTGCTCCGTCATTTCTTGCTCTCTGAGCCCCAGCTGTCACTCGCCTTGGGTTTGCTCACACCTGGGGTTCAGATCTGGGGTTGAGGCCCTCCCGTGCCCACATCTATGGAGGCAGCGTCCCCGTGAGGCAGAGGCTGGAGCATCCAAAGCCAGTGGTAGGGCGGGAGTCCGGCTGTCACAAAAGGAGGGTAAGGCCAGACCCTTGGGGGTGAAGAGGTTCATTAGAAAAGATTTAGAGCCCAGTTGATTGGATCTTCAGGGCTACTTGAAAGGAAGATCCAGAATGGTGGTGGGTTATAATCTTCCTAGAGAATCCATGTTAAAGAAAGAAAGAGTTTGTATTGGTTAAAAATTAGTGGAGAAATATACCCAATTATTTCTAGGATTTTAATTTTAATGTTTACTTTCATTTAACTCTATCATAGTTTTTCTGATTATAAAAAATAAAACACATCAGAAAGTTTCAACTAAAAACACCCAAAATTTCAGGTCATAAGTAAATGCAAAAATGAAAGATTTTTTAAAAACCCATAGGCCCACCCTTCAGTTATAACTACTACCTACAATTCAGAATATTTCAGCTCTTTTCCTTTGCAAATGAAATTGTGTAAATATTTATTTTTGTTTTGAAACATAGAATCTTACTTCACACTCAATGCCAATGTGTTTTTACCACTTAAATATTATCTTGAAAAAATTTTATATCTGTTCAAATGAATTTGCCTCATAAATTTGTATGACCATATATATATATCTTGAAAAATTTATACAACACTTACTTTTGTATAAATTCATACAAGTGGAATCTCTCTCTCTCTCTCTCTCTCTATATATATATATATATATATATAATATGCATTTTTCATGTCTTAATGGGTTTTTCCTAATTGCCCATGCTAGAAACTGTTGTACCACTTTTTCCTCTTAATGACAATGTTAAAAAATATATTTGACAGTCAATATTCTCATTACTAGTGGTTTTAAAAAGTTTTTCAATTTTTCCAAATTGAATGAGGGGATAATATTTTCTTTTTTGTTTTAATATATTAAAAAAAATTGTTTCTGAGGTTGAACATTTTTTTAAATGCTTTATGGTTATTTTTATCTCTTACACTTTACCCATTTTTCTATTCATCTTCCCTTGCTGACTTCTCAGAATCCCATGTATATTTAAGGTCCCTAATCCTATATTCGGAGAAGGCAATGGCACCCCACTCCAGTACTCTTGCCTAGAGAAACCCATGGACGGAGGAGCCTGGTAGGCTGCAGTCCATGGGGTCACGAAGAGTCAGACATGGCTGAGTGACTTCATTTCACTTTTCACTTTTCATGCATTGGAGAAGGAAATGGCAACCCACTCCAGTGTTCTTGCCTGGAGAACCCCAGGGGCAGGGGCACCTGGTGCGCTGCTGTCTATGGGGTCGCACAGAGTTGGACATGACTAAAGCGACTTAGCAGCAATCCTATATTCTATGTGTTGCAAAAATTGTTTCTGGCTTGCTTTTGGCTGTGTGCTTGCTCATCTAATAGATGAAATTTATAGCTAGCCTTAGAGAGTACACTTGGTTTTCTTCAAAGATATTTATTAGTATGTTTATCTACTTCTGTCTGTATTCCTGGTTGGTTTCATCCTTAATTCTTTCAGTCCTGGAATGGAGGCTTTTCTGAAAACCTATGACAGGCAAGTCCCCAGCAGTGACCTGAGAACTATTGCTTGCACCATCCAGCACTATGAATTTCCTGAGCCCACAGACATGCCCTCACTCCCACATGTCTCATATGGAAGGCTGATGTCTGAGTTCACATCTCTGTCCTCTTAGGAAACCTAGTCTTGCATGGAAGAGAAACAAGCTCATACATGACTGGAAGGAATTGAAAATGATCAGGGCCACCTGGGTGATCCAAGTACAGCAGGCCGTCTGGGGGAGGACGGGGGCGAGACACATTTTGTACACCCATCAGAGCACCTAAACCACACAGCCTGCCTGGCACCTACCTAGTCCTGGTCAGAGACGGTTCTCTTCCTTCTGCTTCTCTGTTTGTCTCTGCCAGAGGCAGCACTAAGTGATCTGAGCTACTAATAACACAGCTCCTCGAGTTCAAGATAATCAAATCTCCCTCTTCAGTCTCTTTCAGAGTGCATGGCTAGGCTCAGTGATTCTCTATTACCAAATAACATTTAAATTACTCCATCAAGTTAAACACAATGTTATCACTTTATTGACTGATTCTTCATTGAAATTACAGGTTTTACTAAAGAAAAAAAAAAATGACACGTGGGTGATTGTGTCTAAGAACTAGATTTCCCTTTACATGTTTTCCTCCTTTTAGTATAACCTTTCTGGGTCCTTCAGAGTATTTTTTTGTAACTTGATTCTTAAATATTGTATGGTTTTGCTTTTCCAGTCACCTTCTTTGGCTATATTTTATAATTGGCTACTGTCTGCATAAGAAAAGCTGTGAATTAGGAGTAATAATTTTGTCACTAGCCCACATTGAACTCTTATTCCTTTAGATTTTTTTGTGGTTACTTCTTGATAGTTTTCCAGTCCTAAAACTATAGATCTGTAGGAATTATCATTAACCTCTTTGATTTGATGTGTAGGCTTCTTATATTCTGCTCTTAATGAATGGCATTGACTCACAATGGCTGGAACCTTTGGAGACCATCTAAGCCAACTTCCTCTTCACAGAAGAGGAAACTGTGGCCAGGCAAGGTCAAAATCATGTCCTGGGTTTATCCTGTGGCAGATATCTTTTATGTTGCTAAATCTTTCTCAGTTGCGTGTGTGTGTGCTTTGTTACTTTAGTCATGTTTGACTCTTTGTGACCCTACGGACTGTAGCCCATCAGGCTCCTCTGTCCATGGGATTCTCCAGGCAAGAATATTGGAGTGGGCAGTCATTTCCTTCTCCAAGGGATTGTCCTGACCCAGGGATTGAACCCAGATAGCCAACATTGCAGGCAGATTCTTTACTGCTGAGCCACCAGGCAAGACTCCTTTCTCAGCTACCACAATGCAAATATTACCCTATTTTTACGCATTTCCCCTGTTTTCTCATTTTTCTTATTCCTCCTTTAACATCAAAGATCAACTTCCTCAGTCTTAAAAAATGAGACAAGGTTTTTCAAAAACAGTTCTTTAAAGACAGTTTTTTTTCTTTTTAAATAAATGCTTTCATTCTTTTTTTTTTAAACATGTGATGTATTCCGTAAAAATCTTTGATTTTTCTTCAAGAACTTAATGAAGAATTTCAGCTCATGCATGAAGCACAAATTGTGGTTTCAGCCAAGATGTCCCTGGGTGGCCAGAAATGACTGTGTCCAGTGAAGAAACTGAGGGAATTTTAATGACAACACTAACACCCACAGCTTCTGTGACCCTGGGATTGAATCTAACCAGTCTTGTAGAGTCAAAATTGAGATGACTGAGTTCACGTCAAGATTTCTGTCTTAAAAGTTAGTTCAGTTCAGTTCACTCGCTCAGTCATGTCCAACTCTTTGTGACCCCATGAACCACAGCACACCAGGCCTCCCTGTCCATCACCAACTCCCGGAGTTCACTCAGACTCACGTCCATCGAGTCAGTGATGCCATCCAACCATCTAATCCTCCGTCAGCCCCTTCTCCTCTTGCCTTCAATCTTTCCCAGCATCAGGGTCTTTTCAAATGAGTCACATCTTTGAATCAGTTGGCCAAAGTATTGGAGTTTTAGCTTCAACATCAATCCTTCCAATGGACACCCAGGGCTGATCTCCTTTAGGGTGGACTGGTTGGATCTCCTTACAGTTTAAGGAACTCTCAAGAGTCTTCTCCAACACCACAGTTCAAAAGCATCAATTCTTCGGCGCTCAGCTTTCTTCACAGTCCAACTCTCACATCCATACATGACCACTGGAAAAACCAGAGCCTTGACTAGACGAAAGTTAGCGTGAGATAAAAAAACACATTGGGCCTAGGAATGTGGGCTACTACTATGTATTGACCCTGAGAGAAGTCACTGGAGGATGTCTGCGCAGTGAGAGAAATTTTCCAAGGCAAGGATGGTTGCTACTTCAAAGAAGAGAAAATAGAAATGGAGGGGAAAAGGGAGGGAGAGAGAGCAGTCACAGAATTTTTAAAAATTCTTCTTCAGTTTTGGGGCCATAAAAGGCCCCAGTCTGCTCCCCACGTGCTCCTCCAGCAGAGCAGGCCAGGGAGCATGTGGCCCTGGGTTAGCACCTCTCTTCTCTGTCAGGTGCTGGCAGCTCTGTTCCCACCCGGCTGTGCCCTGAGGAGCTTCCTGACTGCACTCTGACAGGACAGGCCTCACTCTGAGCCCTCGTTCTCTCCCTAGAGAAACAGAATGACGTCCTTGAGTCATGAACGAGTTGGGAGTCCTGTTACGTGTCGACCTTGTTTCACCTACAAGACTCCAAGGTCTTGAAAACCCAAGACTGAGTCTCCTCAGTGTTGAGCCCTTAGGTGTGAACCAGACAGAGAATAACTCAAGCCTGGAAACAGGAAGCACCTTTGACAGAACCATAGGAACATGGGATTCTTCTCCTTCTTCGTCTGTGCCCAGACTTCTCCCATCTGACCCCGGGCTCCCACGGCTTCCGTGCTGGACCCCGATGGGGCTCACTCATCGCTCCTGAATCAGGGGCTCAGGAACCCCGGCCCCCGTCCCACCCACCTCTGCACACACTCCAGTCTCGGGGTCCTACTTCCAGTGAGAACAAGAAGGGGCCCTTCAAGCCCCCGACCCTCTGCTCTGGTCGGTCTGGGGGAGGCACCATCCCACGTGCGCAGGGGCGGCTTCAGTGAAGTGCGTCAGTTGAGTCCGGAAGTGTGTGGGCATCGGGAGGCACCGTGCCAGCTTTGTGCGGAGCGCCCGGAGACCCTCTCCGTGTGGAGTGCGCTGGGACCCTGCATTCGGCCTCCGGGGGACAACCTCGAGCAGCCGTTCCCTTCGTGAGGAGCAGGACCACACCGAGGTCAGGAGGACTGAGCCCCGGGTGGACGCAGAGCAGGCCCCGCCACCGCACGTGTCCTGTCCCGCAGCCCCCTCGCTCCCTCAGAAGCAGCCTCAGACACCTCTGGGATGTCGGGTGGAAAGATGACGCTGGACTGAGGCTTCGGACTCCGGGCTCCGGTCCCGGCTCCACCTCCAACTACAGGTCACGTCCCTTCGCAGCGCCTCCGGGCCCTCGTCAGAGAGATGCCAGAGCTCGGTGAGCTGACCCCCAGGTCCCCCCGGTTCTGAGGCGGGTGGCTCCAGGTGCTTCCGAGAGGCACTGGGGCCCAACTCAGAGCGGGACCACAGGAGGAAGGCCGCTCGCCTGGTCCTCTGGCTCCTGCCTGGGGTCCCCGGAGCCGAGACCCCGTCCGTCCAGGCCCTGAGCTTCACTCACTCACTTCCTCTCCCTCCTGTGGGCAGCGGGGCCTGAGGAGACTCTTCTTTGTCCTCCAGGGCCTGTTCCTGGAGGCGCCCTGATGGCCCGCCGTGTTCCCATCACCGGGTGCTAGTGAACCAGAGAAATCAGAGTGGGCACCTGCGGACACGCGGCACCTCCTGGCAGGGACCCAAGGGCCAGGGCCTGGTGTCCGGGCTTCTGTACCCGTGCCTGGCTCATCTGCAGAGACTGGAGGGGAAGCGAGGCTGCAAAATGCGAGGGACTCGTCACTGCCCTGCCTCTCAGCAAGCTCAGGGAGCCAGTCACTCGCCGACCCCCGAGAGCTGAGCTGCTGGGCGAGTGGAGGGTGTCGGAGGGTCCGAGCAGTGCTGTAGCACCAGGAACACTGAGGAAGGGAGGAGACAGAAGATGGAAAACAGCTCTCTGTGACACCGTGGCATGGCCTTAGGGCTCAGATGGTCAGATCCCCCTGCAGAAGGGAGGAAATCAAGAGGAAATAGGGCGGCATGCCAGCAAGAAAAAGAGAAAACCTGTCTGGGGAGACAATGCCATAAATCATAGCTAGACGTGTGCTTTAATCATCGCATCAGCGGGCAAGCAGGGGGCAGGGGCAGGGAAGCAAGGAACTCAGCTGAGAAGAGGCAGGAGTCTTGGGGTCTTCAGTACCTTGCTCTGTGGAGGGTGCTTCATCAGGTGCATTTGAAATAGGGAGACATAAAAATGGTTTAGGTTGAAAATGACAAAAATACTTTGGCAATAATATTAAAAAGTGCCCATAAAAGGAAGTAGCACAACATTGCCTAATTTCACCTTTTTAATCTTTCATTTTCTGATTTCTCTTCTGATTATTATTCAGAAGTCTAAACATTTCCTTCATGAAAGAGTGTCATTACTGAGTCTTAGGATTAACTGACAAAACACCAATTTTAGAGTCAGGAAACCAGGGCTGTGACTCCAGAGATGCCACTTGCCTCTGGACCCCTGGGAAGTAAGTAGCCTCTCTTTTCTGGACCTTACTTTTCTCATCTGGAAAATGCAATGATGACTTAGGCCCCTCCAACCCTGAGATACTACAGCATCGGAGCCCAGGGCTCCCACCTGCTGACACTGGGCTCCAATGAATGGTTTCTTAGCAAAAAGATACTTCCTGCACTAAGGAAAAGCCAAATTATTTGCCTCTGGGGAAAATATGTTTGTCCCTCCTGCTTAATAAAAGGAAGTAAGTTACTCAGAATGTAGACTTATCTTCCTGCTTCATGTTACACGAGTATAGTAATCTAACATCCTTGAAGTTTCTGGGCAAAGCACTCAAGTGAGAGAAATTACACAAAGATAGGAAACAGTCAGATGGGTCCCTTTGGGCATCACCTGGTTCTTAGTTTCTAGCACTCTCCTGGCCCCCTTTCCAGGCACAGGGCAGCTTGGCTAAGCACCATTCTTCCTGAGACCCATTTCCTCTGCTCCCACGATTTCCAGTTCCTAGGCAGAATCGGGTACAAAATGAACAAAATGTGCTCCCAGAATGCCAGGGGCTTTCAGCTGGATCAAACAGATCCACACTGTAACAGTTCATCACTATTCACTGCAGTGAGGAGGAGGGGTCTTAAAGGAAGGAAGGGCTGTTCCTGTTCCTATGGTGTGGGGGTGGGAGCAGGGGGAGGGGTTGAGAAAACTTTGCTGTGAGGTCAGTTTTTGATTTATGGTCTAAGGGATGAGTCAGTATTTATGAGGCAGACACACACACAGTGGTGAAGCCAGTCCTGGAAAAAGGAAGCTCATAGGCAAAGATAGAAAGGTGTAGATTTCAATGTGAATTTGGGAAGTCATGTGTCCTTTGGCTAAAGAAAAAGGAAACACTGTAGGATATGTAGACTCAGGTTTGGATATTTGAATTTGTTTTATAAGCAAAGAGAAGAAACTGAAGGACTTTAAATGAGAAAATAACACTGTCAAGTTTGTAATCTGGAAATAACTCGGTAGCTATATATAGACTGGATTCAGGAAGTGAAGGTAAAGGACTGTTATAAACCCACCATATATAAAACAGCTAGCTAGTGGGAAGCTGCTTTATAGCACAGGAAGCTCAGCCTCAGGAAGGAGAAGAGATGTGCTAACTTAACCATCACATGAGGGGCCACACTGGTAGGAAGCAGTCTGCTTAGGAGGCAGCAGTTGTGAATCTGGTTATGAGAATGTGGATGGTCCATTTGTGTTATTCTCATTGGTTACCCATTGAAAGAAGGTATTCATAGTAACAATCATGCATCATAGGGAGAAATCCCTGTAGCCTGGAACCCAATTCTGTCTACCCACCCTACAAAACCTCTTTAAAGTAGATTGTACAGGGACAGCCCTGGTGGTCCAGTGGTTAAGACTCTGAGCTCCCAATGCTGGGGCACAGGTTCGATCCCTGGTCAGGGAACTAGATCCCACATGCCACAACTAAGAGTTCACGTGTTGCAACTAAAGATTCTGCATGCAACAGCTAAGAGCTGGCACAAATTAAAAGCAAACAAACAAAAAAAGAATCAGTATAAAGCAAGCAGTTAAATAGAATAAATTAAGAAAAATAGCACAGGAATATTTCACCTGGACAAAGAGCAGTCATCATCAAAGAGAAACCTTTCAGAATCTCTCCAAAGATGCTGAAAGAAAAAGGAGGTGGTGGGGACTGGGGAAGGGGGGCAGGGAGAAAAGACAGGAAGGTGTGCAGGGAGCTTGACGAGAATCCCACGCCACACGTGGGCACAGACATAGACACACCTGGGGGCCGCAACTGGGGAAATTCACTTCTGGTTGCTTTGATTTTCTTTGAAAACCTGGCATGACATCTCTCAGCTGAGAGTGGGATTTGGGAGCTGACGGTAACTTTGGAGGAGAAGGTGCCACATGAAGCAGTCGTGGGGAATGAAGGCAAGCGGAGGGGGACAGGAGGCATCCAAGCAGGGCCAGTGGGGAGACAGGACCTGCTGTGCATGAGGCGTCCTGAAAAAAGGCTGAATCTGGGGGCATGGCAAGGGGCTTAGCAGCATCAGGTTAAGGATTCTAGGTTCTTCATCTACAAAGGGTTGAGCCAGAAAGACAGGAGGTGGAAGTCAAGAGCAGTTGCTTAAAACTGAGATTAAAGAGGGTTTTCAGGTCCTGGCTGAGAGGGTTTTGTTTGTGTGTTTTCCCTTCTTGACACCAACTGTGTGTCCAGGGCTTCAGCTCAGTTCTGACACTAACCACCCCAGAAGGAGGGGCAGTCTCACAGGTATGATACCAGTTCCACAAGACTGTCCCCACCTCAGATGCCAACCCTTGGGTCCCCAGCTCCCCCACACTTCTGCCCGACTTGGCTACAAACTCAGGAATCCCAGTACCTCCCCCTTCAGGTTGTATGATTTGCTACTGACTCACAGAACTCCAGAAAACGCAAGAGGAAGGGCCAGGCCACGGCCCCCTCCCCAGGCTCCTTTGTTTTAGACACCTTGGTTGATTTCTGTAACTGGCCATTTGGGTCACTTGTTGGTTTGTTTCTCTTCCTACACTTTAAATTCTCCCTCGTATGTTTTCAATTCACCAATAGTGCATCCTTGAATGGAGAAGACAGTGGAAAGCCCACTCTAGTATTCTTGCCTGGAAAATCCCAAGGACGGGGGAGCCTGGTGGGCTACCTTCTGTGGGGTCACACGGAGTTGGACATGATTGATGCTACTTAGCAGCAGCAGCAGCAGCATCCTTGAAAACCCAGACTCCCAACCCTATACCTGAACAAAAGCAAAAGCCTAGGTCCCCCATGCATTCTCTCCCTACCTGACACCATGGTAGGGAGAGTGTGCTGTGTAAGTTTTAGGTCTCCTAAGCAAAAAGCCTCTATTTTTCTCTGTTTTTGGAGCTTCCTGAGTGCATCAGAGCCACACCATAGTAGGAAGGTGTGCTGTGTAAGTTTTAGGTCTCCTAAGCAAAAAGCCTCTATTTTTTTCCTTTTTACAGAGCTTGCTGAGAACATCAGACCCACAGGGGGCAGTCTGACCACAACACTGGTGATTCAGAGGCTGAGAATAGCATAAAATAGTGCAGGGCACCCTGGGCTCCCCTTGCCACCCCAGTGGTGCCTGCAGCTCCCTGCTGCAGAGGCCACATGCATAATCTGAGCCCAGTAAATGACCAAGCCCTCCTTGGTTCTCGGTGCTGGCTCCACACTCACTGAGGCAAAAGACTTCATGCAGTACCTGTCAGGAGCCAAACACAGACAAGTTCGTGGTCCCTTCTCCCTCCCAGAGGTCATTATTGTTGTTCTTGTTATTGTTCAGTTGCTTTCCCAGTCATGTCTAACTCTGTGACCCCACGGATTGCAGCACTCCAGGTTCTTCTGTCCTTCACTATCGCCCGGAGTTTGCTCAAATTCGTCTCCATGAGACTGTGATGCCATCCAACCATCTCATCCTCTGCCACCTCCTTCTCGTGCCCTCAATCTTTCCAAGCATCACGGTCTTTTCCAATGACTTGGCTCTTTGCATCAGGTGGCCAAAGCATCAGAGCTTCAGTATTAGGCTTCCAATGAATATTCTGGGTTGATTTCCCTTAGGATTGACTGGTTGGATCTCCTTGTAGTCCAAGGGACTAATGCCCACCATTCAGTGAAGATGAGGGTAAATGTTATTTAAAGGTAAACTACAATGAAAAAAAAACCATGTGAGTTGAGAACTACTGGCATTAAACTATGGGAACTTATCAGAACTACTGGAATACAAAGCCAGAGGTCCTTGCACTGCTGAGAATGTGTCCTGACCCCACCACCCAGATTCCACAGAGTTCTCCAGACGAGATGAGCAGGAGAGGGTCGGAGAGGAGGAGGGGAGGGGGTCAAGGTCACTTGGGGCTGGATGGGGCCGTCCCAGAGTTTGACAGGGATTTGGGTTCCAGCTGGACACTCAGGATCTGTGCTCCTCACTCTATGCAAGCTCTGCTTCAATTGAAAATTGGCAAAGACAAAATGCAGGGTTTGTAATAAAAAGAGCCCTTTAGGTCTCATTTTAAAATGGATAAATGGGCCGGACAGGAGGGATGGAGGACCACTCCCAGGTGTCCTCTCACCTCTAAGGGACCACAAATGCTGTCCATCTCAAAGCTTCTAACAGCTGGAAACCCACAGTGTGAGGGAAAGGGAGACAAGACAGAGAAGAGCAAATCTGAGAACGTCCCTGTGGTGCTTCATCTCACGTACAGACGCGGCTGGGCCTTGCTGCCTGGATATTTGGCCAAATGTCATTCTGGATGTTCCTGTGAGGATGTTTGGAAATGAGACCTATATTTAAATCAGTGGACTTTGGTAAAGCAGGTTATTATTACCCCTGCATGACATGCGTGGGCCTCATCCAATCAGTTGAAGGCCTGAACAAAGACTGACTTCCCTGCAAAGGGAAGGAATTCTGCCGGCAGCCAGCCTTCAGATTTGAACTCCAGCATCAGCTCCTCCCTGAGTCCTGCTGGTCTACCGCACTGGCACTGGATCTGTTTGTTTGTTTGGGGACTTGCCAAAATGTTTATTAGTTTGGGGGCTTACTTTCATAATGGTGTGAGATGATTCCTTAAAGAAATGGGCTATTTCTCTGGAGAACCCTGACTGGCTCACAACCAAATCTGGACAAGTGAAGAGGAAAAAGATGGAAACACCCCCAGAAAGCCCCACAGGGATGAGCTGTGGGTGTCTACACTCTGAAGTAACTTTTCCTAGGTTGCAGAACCTTTTGAGAACACACCACCCCCGTCACCCCTTCACCTGCCACACACACAGATGCAAGACAGTCTTGGAAAATTTCAAAGTTTCTTCACCAAAACTGGCCACAAACTGCAGCTGAAGTTGCCTTAGATGATGTGGACCACGTGTTTTTGCAACCCTGCAATAACTGACACAGAGACACAGTTGGTGGGAGAAATGAACAGAAGCTAAGAAACACAGAACAAGAAGGGCAGCCCCAAATGCCAGGGCTGGGAAGCCGGGAGTGGGGTTGGGGGTGGGCAGAGGACAGGGGAGTCCGGGGAGGCTCAGGGGGCAGCCACTCCCGGCGAGCGCAGGGCTCAGGGAAGAGCTTCCCCGGAGACCCTGGGTGATGATGGCGGGTCTCTGGGAAGCCCCCTGACCGGCGGCCACGTGGTGTCCATTGCTTCCTTCCTCCCATGGTCCATTAGAAGAGACCTCCACCCCCGAGCCCCTCTGAGCAAAGTAGACAGAGCTCCCATTTCTAAGGTCTTACCTCCTGCCTGAATCTGCTGGGTAAAATAAGTGAGGTGGTACAGGCAGCTCACTGGAACCACCGTCTATACAAGCTTGAAGCTGGGTTACCTCTCCTTTAGCAGTTTCCTCTCCACAAGATGAGACAGGCTGAGGATATAGAAAGAGGGTGAGAAAGAGGAGGGGAGGGAAAGTGAGGGAAGCAAAAGGAGCCAGAGCGACGGAAACCTGCTCATAGAACCTGCATCACTGCCCTGAAACATGCAGGAAAATAACAGGAAAGCCCGAAGGGACTGGGATCTTCAGCAGAACTAAAGCAAGGGGCATCATTCAGGAACATGCAGCTCCAGGAGAGAACAGGAATGTTGCCAAGGTGAAGGGAGTTGTTTACCTGAGTATATTCAGGGTTACAATATTATCTCAGGAAGAAAGTGCACACCCTCAAAGACAAGAGCTTGGACCCCACAATTCAGCATTTAAAAAAAAAAAAAGGACTGTGATGGGACTGTATACTGCCCTCCTACAGTACACACCTACGGAACCAGGCAAAACCTGTGAAACTACTGATTCAGACTCTGGCACAAGCAGTCCAGGACTGTAATTGAGGAGAGAAGAAACAAGTGAGGTGAGGGACTTCCCTGGTGGTCTGGTGGCTGGGATTCTGTGCTCCCCATGCAGGAGGCGTGGGTCCACCCCTGGTCAGGGAAGTAGATCCCACATGCTGCAACTAAGATCCTGCCTGCCATGACTAAGGTCCAAGGCAGCCAAATTAATGAATTAGCTAAATAAATATTATGTGCTTAATCATTTATAAAAAAGAAAAGAAAACAAGTGAAGTGAGACTTCTGACATCTCCAGCCTACAGATTTCCAGGCCTAAAGCTCAGGCAACAAGAACCCAAACAGACCAACAATTCTTGAGTTGAGTTGAGCAGAGTGGGGTCAAAGTTCAGAGAGTGCAGGCATCTTCACTTCTGGACAGAAAACCAGCAATGGGCGTCAGGATCAGGGGTGTGTGCCTGTGTGCTAAGTCGCTGTCGTTGTGTCCGACTCTGCTACTCTGTGGACTGTGGAGGTGCTGACCCTTTGTGGACTGTAGCCTGCCAGTGTAGCCTGCCTAAAAACTCTGTGCTTTTCATTCAATTCTAAAACTGCTCTGAAAAATGAAGTCTATGATACTAGATGGAATTTTGGTTCAGCTTGATGGGATAAAGTGTGATGCTAAGATTCTAGACCCTATTTTAAGGAGACAGATGGTCCTTTCAGTAAAAAAAAAAAAAAAAAGAATCAGATATAAACTAACTATAAAAAACCCACTTGAGACATCAAATAAAAAGGCAAGTGGATTTAAAATGAAAGGATGGAAACAGATCTGCTGTGGTCATTGTTTAGACCTTCAGTCGTGTCCAACACTCTTGAGACCCCCATGGAATCATCCAGTCAAGATTACTGCAGTGTGTTGCCATGCCCTCCTCTGGGGAATCTCCCCGACCCAGGGATCAAAACCATGTCTCTGCATCTCCTGCATCTCAGGCAGATTCTTTACTGTTGAGCTGACAGATATGCTATGGAAACATTAATTTAAAGAAAACATGGTAGGCTGTATTGGTTAATTGACAGGCTTCCTGGTGGCTCAGATGGTAAAGAATCTGCCTCCAATGCGGGAGACCTGGTTTGATCCCTGGTTTGGGAAGATGCGCTGGAGGAGGTCATGGCAACCCACTCCAGTATTCTTGCCTGGAGAATCCCCATGGACAGAGGAGCCAGGCAGGCTACAGTCTATGGCGTCACAAAGGGTCAGACATGCCTGAGTGACTAAGCACAGCACAATCAAGTAACTTTTAGGACAAGGACCAGATATAGAGAGGGGTAAGGAAAGATATAAACATCTGAATGCAGAGTTCCAAAGAACAGCAAGAAGTTATAAGAAAGCCTTCTTCAGCGATCAATGCAAAGAAATAGAGGAAAACAACAGAATGGGAAAGTTAGGGATCTCTTCAAGAAAATCAGAGATGCCAAAGGAACATTTCATGCAAAGATGAGCTTGATATAGGACAGAAATGGTATGGACCTAACAGAAGCAGAAGATATTAAGAAGAGATGGCAAGAATACACAGAAGAACTGTACAAAAAAGATGTTCACGACCCAGATAATCACGATGGTGTGACCACTGACGTAGAGCCAGAAATCCTGGAATGTGAAGTCAAGTGGGCCTTAGAAAGCATCACTACGAACAAAGCTAGTGGAGGTGATGGAATTCCAGTTGAGCTATTCCAAATCCTGAAAGATGATGCTGTGAAAGTGCTGCACTCAATATGCCAGCAAATTTGGAAACTCAGCAGGAGCCACAGGACTAAAAAAGGGCAGTTTTCATTCCAATCCCAAAGAAAGGCAATGCCAAAGCATGCTCAAAGTACTGCACAATTGCACTCATCTCACACGCTAGTAAAGTCATGCTCAAAATTCTCCAAGCCAGGCTTCAGCACTATGTGAACCGTGAACTTCCTCATGTTCAAGCTGGTTTTAAAAAGGCAGAGGAACCAGAGATCAAATTGCAAACATCCGCTGGATCATAGAAAAAGCAAGAGAGTTCCAGAAAAACATCTATTTCTGCTTTATTGACTATGCCAAAGCCTTTGACTGTGTGGATCACAATAAACTGTGGAAAATTCTGAAAGAGATGGGAATACCAGACCACCTGATCTGCCTCTTGAGTAATTTGTATGCAGGTCAGGAAGCAACAGTTATAACTGGACATGGAACAACAGACTGGTTCCAAATAGGAAAAGGAGTACGTCAAGGCTGTATGTTATCACCCTGTTTATTTAACTTCTATGCAGAGTACATCATGAGAAACGCAGGAATGAAAGAAACACAACCTGGAATCAAGATTGCTGGGAGAAATATCAATAACCTCAGATATGCAGATGACACGACCCTTATGGCAGAAAATGAAGAGGAACTCAAAAGCCTCTTGATGAAAGTGAAAGTGGAGAGTGAAAAAGTTGACTTAAAGCTCAACATTCAGAAAACAAAGATCATGGCATCTGGTCCCACCACTTTATTGGAAATAGATGAGGAAACAGTGGAATCAGTGTCAGACTTTATATTTCTGGGCTCCAAAATCACTGCAGATGGTGACTGCAGCCATGAAATTAAAAGATGCTTACTCCTTGAAAGGAAAGTTATGACCAACCTAGATAGCATATTCAAAAGCAGAGACATTACTTTGCCAACAAAGGTTCGTCTAGTCAAGGCTATGGTTTTTCCTGTGGTCATATATGGATGTGAGAGTTGGACTGTGAAGAAGGCTGAGCACTGAAAAATTGATGCTTTTGAACTGTGGTGTTGGAGAAGACTCTTGAGAGCCCCTTGGACTGCAAGGAGAACCAACCGGTCCGTTCTAAAGGAGATCAGCCCTGGGATTTCTTTGGAAGGAATGATGCTAAAGCTGAAACTCCAGTATTTTGGCTACCCCATGTGAAGAGTTGACTCACTGGAAAAGACTCTGATGCTGGGAGGGATTGGGGGCAGGAGGAGGAGGGGACGACAGAGGATGAGATGGCTGGATGGCATCACTGACTCGATGGACATGAGTCTGAGTGAACTCCGGGAGTTGGTGATGGACAGGGAGGCCTGGCGTGCTGCGATTCATGGGGTCGCAAAGAGTCGGACACACGTGAGTGACTGATCTGATCTGATCTGAGAAGGAACTATGATCAAGACAATTTATCTTCCATCAGAAAAATCCTATGCCTGGGTGCCAGCCAGGGATTTTATCTCTCGAGGCAGCCTCCATGGCTTTGCCGAGCCTCAGATGCCAGACTCTGAGCCACAGCGGGGGACCTGAACAGGACTGAAGCTCCAGGGGCTCCTTCAGGATGGGGTCCTCCTGTATCCCCACATTTCTAAAGGGTTTGGAGTTCTACTCAGAGCTGCATGGCAAGTTCCATCTTGAGATTTAGCGTTTCGTCTCTCCAACACTGAGATGGACGGATGTTACTAAGTGAGGAATGTTACTTGGTGATGGAGGTCCCCGTCAACCCAGTGAAGGGGTCCCCACTGCTGGGCCTGCTTCGTGATACTAGGCTGGGTGATGCGTTTAGTGGCAGCATCATCCTCCCACTCTGCCTCTGATGAAGGGAAACAGAGCACCCATCTGCCCATCATGTGTCCCACTGAGATTTCATGAGACAGGTGTGTGATTGTGTTGCAGAGAATTAATAAAAGTTTTTTTCCCCTCTTTCTTTCTTTTTTCCCTTTTCTGTCTTTCTCCACTTTAACTGTTCCTAAAGTACATTCTGTATGGATAACCAAGTTTCTTCTTTGCAGAAGACTAAACTATTATGCGAACTATACCTGACACCTATGGCTCTCCATTTCTGCAGGAGCCACATTCTGCATCTATTATCCTTTTACTTATTCTAGCCACATCCTGATACTTAACTTTATCGCATCATAAACCTCCCCTTGTAGTTTGTTTTTCCCTTCCTTTGCTCTATGTTACCTCATGTTGATGGTTATCTTTATGGTCCACTCTCTTTGGAAGCCATCCCATAGTGGTTTGCTTTCCCCCTTTTCTATTACAGGAAGAAAGTCACCAGGAAATCCCCAAAGGACAATGGACCCAACCACCGGGACCAACTGCCAGACCCAAATACCTAGCTACCTGACACTGGCCTATTGACTGTTTCCCAACAGTGCAAAAGAGAGAATTCAGGACTCCTACACCTTTTGTCCCGTATCTCCAAGCCCTGACTGTATGATCCCCTGGATTCCCAATGGAGGGGAGACAGGCTCCTTGAGGCAGGGCCCTATCGTGTTCTCCCTTCTGCCGGCTTAATGATTAAAGCCATCTTTCTGTGTCCTCCAAACTCTGTCTCCACAATTTTTATTCAGCTCTGGTGGACAAAGAAAACCAAGATTTTGGTGGTGACTGTGGCTAGCCTGTGTGGGGATCAGGTCGGGACCACTGGGTCTCTTCCCTCAGTGCACCAGGGGCCAGAAAGAAAGAGCGTGGCTGTCTCTGTGGATGCTGGGAGTCAGCAAGTCTTGCCCAGGGAGTGAAACTGCCTCTGATCGAGTTAGTCCCTTTTTGGGCCTGAAACAGCCTTTCATGGAAATAGTGTATGTGTTAGTTGCTTAGTCGTGTCCGACTCTCTGCAACCTTTTAGACTGCAGCCCACCCAGCCCCTCAGTCCATGGGACTCACCAGGCAAGAACACTGGAGCCGGTTGCCATTTCCTTCTCCAAAAGGAACTATCAGTTCAGTTCAGTTGCTCAGTCGTGTCCGACTCTTTGCGACCCCATGAATTGCAACATGCCAGGCCTCCCTGTCCATCACCAACTCCTAGAGTTCACTGAGACTCATGTCCATCAGTTGGTGATGCCATCCAGCCATCACATCCTCTGTCGTCCCCTTCTCCTCCTGCCCCCAATCCCTCCTAGCATCAGGATCTTTTTCAGTGAATCAACTCTTCACATGACATGGCCAAAGAATTGGAGTTTCAGTCTCAGCATCAGTCCTTCCAAAAATCACCCAGGACTGATCTCCTTTAGGATGGACTGGTTGGATCTCCTTGCAATCCAAGGGACTCTCAAGAGTCTTCTCCAACACCAAAGTTCAAAAGCATCAATTCTTCGGCACTCAGTTTTCTTCAGAGTCCAACTCTCACATCCGTACATGACCACTGGAAAAATCATAGCCTTGACCAAATGGACTTTTGTTGGCAAAGTAATATCTCTGCTTTTCAAATGCTATCTAGGTTGGTCATAACTTTCCTTTCAAGGAATAAGCATCTTTTCATTTCACAGCTGCAATCACCATCTGCTGTGATTTTGGAGCACCAAAAAATAAAGTCTGACACTGTTTCCATTGTTTCCCCATCTATCTTCCATGAAGTGATGGGACCGGATACCATGATCTTAGTTTTCTGTATGTTGAGCTTTAAGCCAACTTTTGCACTCTCCTCTTTCAGTTTCATTAAGAGGCTTTTTAGATCCTCTTCACTTTCTGCTGTTGGGGTGGTGTCATCTGCATATTTGAGGTTATTGATATTTTCCCCTGCAATTTGATTCCAGCTCATGCTTCTTCAAGCCCAAAAGGAACTATAGAAATAAAGAAAGTGAAGTCTCCCAGTCATGTCTGACTTTCTGCAACCCCATGAACTGTAGCCCACCAGGCTCCTCCATCCATGGAATTTTCCAGGCAAGAGTACTGGAGGGGGGTGCCATTTCCTTCTGCACAGGAAAACAGTGGGCAGATTCAAAGCCCTGGAAGGGCGAGGGTGGAGCTGGGGAGCAGGTAAGCGAAGGTGCAGCAAGAAGTCTGTGCCCCTGCCAGGGGAAACAGGCAAGTCTGTGCCCCTTGCCACACCCCTGCCCATCAGCTGAACTGACTGCCAGGGAGAAGTTTGTGGTTAAAAGGGCAGCAGGAAAGCTTTTCCTGGCCTTTCCACAGCCTCATTAGCATACAAGTGACTGCCCCTGCTTTGTGCTATAAAGGACACTCCCATGACACACAGGGAAGAGGCTCAGTTAACCAGTTCCTAATAACCAAATCCACAGCCAGTGCAGAATTCCTCCCGGAACCTGGGACCTTTATAAAGCGGCAAGCGCAGCCTCTTCTCCATTGTCAGCCGCAGAGCTCGGGACGCCAGCATGAGGCTCCATCACCTGCTCCTCGCGCTCCTCTTCCTGGTCCTGTCTGCTGGGTCAGGTGAGCTCATGGCAGCCCCGGGGGGAGCCGCAGGCTCTCTCTCCTGTTTCTACCTCCTTCTGTCCTGCTACCCCCATCTACACGTGGTCAGACTAAACCCACCATATTTGATGCTTCTGAGAAGCCAGCGCTGAGTCCTTCAGAAGGAAGAGGGGGCTGAGAAATGCCCTGCAAAATACCTGGTTGTTTCTAAGCCACTGTAGTGAGACAAAGCTTCTGAGCCTGTCTCCTCATTGGTTTCATGAGGAGTAAACAAAAGATGCCTCAGTTAAGTGACTCTCCTTTTTTTCTTTTCATAAAAGCAAGAAATTTGATTTTGTCCCATGACAGAAGCACAGTATGTCACTGTATAAATCTCTCTATCTGAAGGGTGGCAGCTCTGGGTGACCAGAGAAGTCCAGAAGAGAGTCAGCCCGAGCATGGGCTTCAGGAGCTGCCCTTGGGATGCTCCGTGCTCAGTCTCCTCAGCAGGAAGGTCCTCTAGGACACGTCGCTGATGCTCCCATCGCTCCATAGATGGGAGGCAGCACATTCAAAGCAGTGTGCAGGATCGGCTGTCTGATTTTCATCTTACCCTTGATATTTCCTGAAATAGGATGAAAATAGGTAGGAAGGAAGGAGGGAGGGAGAGAGGGATGGAGGGAGAGGATGCGGAGACTGAGACCTGAGACAACTGATTAGATGTCAAAATCAAGTTGAAAAGGCCTTGTATGATGAGTGTTGTTTATGACTGTAACCCAACTCTTAGCACAGTGGCAGGAAGCGAGGACAGGGGTGTAAGGAATGTGGCCTCTCAGTGCCCGGGGCCTGGGTTCAATCCCTGGGCGGGGAACTAGAGAGGGACCAGAGGTACCTTGTGGTCAAGAGGAAAAAGGCATGTGAGGAAGACAGGAAGGCGGCTGGTCAGGAGGAAACCACAAAGGGAGGACAAGAGGGGCTTACTCGCACCAGCGCTGAGTGCGTTCTGAATCAGCAGAGACGATGATACAAAACTTTTTTTTCTGAGCCATTGTCACTGTCAGCTGTAAGTTACTTTGAGAGTAAGTTCTCTTTAAACGGTTCTTACACTTTTAGCTGCATCTTTTCCTCCTATCTCAGCTCCACTACTTGACTGACTCCATGAGTTGGAAAACTAAACGGTGAAAATAGAACCCGTGGGGGGCTTCTGACTCCTGGCGGGAAGGTGGATGTAGCAGAGCTTCCCAGTCTTTGCCCTCATGGTGGAGCTGACCCTGCACACAACCGGGGTCCTCACACCCCAGTCCCTCAGCCTGTGGTTCTGAAAACGTGAGGGTCCACCAGAGCCTGGGCACGGTCAGTGTCTGTCTGGAAGCTGGTCTACGGGGTCCTGGACTCATATCTTGTTGTCATGAGGCCGTGTGCGCATCTCAGCACAGAAAGCCCCAGGGCCTCGCTCAGAGGGGACACAGTGGGCCTTCTCGAGATGCCGCTTTCCTGCTGACACGTTTTTCCCTCTTTGTTCTCTTTTTATGATTTACTCAAGGAATAAGTGGTCCTCTAAGCTGCCGTAGGAATGGAGGCGTCTGTATTCCGATCAGGTGCCCTGGACCCATGAGACAGATTGGCACCTGTTTCGGGCGCCCAGTAAAATGCTGCAGGTCGTGGTAGAAGAAGGCGAAGATGCGGCCGGGACCGACGCGGAGACAGAAACTGTGCCCTTCGACAGAACGTCTAAAATTTAAACCAGAATAAATTTTGTTCAAAGTTAAAGAATCTTGCCCACTGGTCATTGAGGTTGTTGTGTGGTGTCTGATCCCAGGTGAATTCCGAAATCCCTGAGGATACTCTCTGAGCTCCCCACGCGAACCATCGGGGAATCGTGGTGGGGTGCCTTGTGCTCCCACGGGTGTGAACCCCTGTTCCTTGGGGGCCTGACCTTCCCCAGCCCCTCTGTCTACTGTCCTTCCTGCTTCCCAGCCCAGGGCACCCTGTCCTGCCCCACGTCTCCCCTCAAACATGAACCCCAGGGGTCCAGAATCACCAGCACACCAGTCCCATAGGAAAGCCCCCACCCCCGCTCCAGGAGGAAACCCCCCTCCCCTGTCCCCTGCAGCCCTCACTTCCATTTGGTTTCTGCTTCTTATACCTGCCTTGTGCACACTGGATACACTTCTGATTACCTTTTGGGCTATAAGATCTCTACAGACATGGACTTGTCCTATTCCTCTATGTGCTGGGCATTGAGATGAGGCATTGCTTCACAAATTGTCATCAACTGAATGACAGAGTTGACATGAACAAAGCATGTCTCTCTGTGTGTACATGATATGATGCAATTAGATGCTATGGAAAAACAAGTCCTGTGGAAAGCACAATTCAATGAAGACAACACAGCACAGAACACAGAGACCGCAGCGGGCAGGGCGAGCAGGCTGACCTCAGCCTGCTTGCAGTTTCTTCAGAGGGTTTGCTAGTTAAACCAAGAGCCTTGCTGGTGCACGTTGTATGTGTGAGCAGCTCTCTGGTCTTTGTACTAACTCTTCCCACAGTGCAAGCTGAGGTCACCAAGGGGATGGTGTTAGGAGACAGGGCCTTTGGGAGATGATTTGGTCATGAGGGTGGGACCCTCCTGGGTGGAATGAGGGCCTTTTTGAAAGAGACCCCAGAGAGATGGCTCACCCCTTGTGCCCTCTGAGGACACAGGGAGAAGACCACCATCTACCAGCCACCTGCTCTGTCTTGATCGTGGAGCTCCAAGCCTCCAAAACTGAGATGTAAGGGTCTGTTGTTAGTAAGCCACCTATTACAATACCACATGTAAAATAGATAGCCAGCAGGAATTTGCTGTGTGACTCAGGGAACTCAAACAGGGGCTCTGAGACCAGCTAGAAGGGTGGGATGGGGAAGGAAATGGGATGAAGTTTCGGGAGGGAGGGGGCATGGGTGAACCCATGGATGATTCTTGTTGATGTATGACAGAAAACCACGAAATTCTGTAAAGCAATCATCCTTCAGTTAAAAAACAAAGTGCAAAAAAAGAGCCACCTGGCCTATCGTGTTTCTGTTTCAGTAGCCTGAAAGGGCAGACACATGACAAGAGAGAATTGCAGCACAGGTGGAATTAAGGTACCTAATCATTCAGCCTTAAGATAGGGAAATGACGTGGAGTCTGGCTGTGCCCAATGCCATCTCATTACAAGGAGCCTTAGAAGTGGAGGAGGGATGCAGACCAGTGTCAGAGATGCATGCTGAGAGGCTAAACCAGCCTCTCATCAGCTCACACTGATGTGCAGAGGCCATAAGCCAAGGAGGGCAGGCAGCTTCTAAGCGTGAGAAGGAAGGAAGCCTCCAGAAGGAACGGCATGCTGCTGACACAGTGATTTGAAGCCAATGAGATCCATTTGGGACTTTGGATCCTCAGAACCACAATAACAAGTATGTGTTCCTTTAAGCCACGTAGCTTGTGGCAATTTGCTACAGCTGCCACAGGAAATCAATACAGCAGTAGCTTAAAATCATGCCTTGAGCCTAAAATTATCAGCTCAAAAGAGACAAACCTGTGTGTGTTTAATGGAGGAAAAAAATGATAACAGCTGTCAACATTTTACTCAACTTTATATTTCTTTTTTCACAGAAATGCCCATGGTGTATCTGCCAACTCTTCTTCATCTCGAAGGTTGTATTTGGGACTCAGTCTTACACCTCATATATCTTGTATCCCTTTTATCCTTTATTTTTAGTTTGTTTTATTTTCATGGAATATTTATCTGCCATTAAGTGTGGTTTCGGAGAAGGCAATGGCGACCCACTTCAGTACTCTTGCCTGGAAAATCCCATGGACAGAGGAGCCTGGTAGGCTGCAGTCCGTGGGGTCACTGAGTCGGACACGACTGAGTGACTTCACTTTCACTTTCACTTTCATGCTCTGGAGAAGGAAATGGCAACCCACTCCAGTGTTCTTGCCTGGAGAATCCCAGGGACGGGGGAGCCTGGTGGGCTGCCATCTATGGGGTCACGCAGAGTCAGACATGACTGAAGCGACTTAGCAGCAGCAAGTGTGGTTTGGTGGTACTGTTTATATTAAATTTTTATCATAGTCTTTGTTGGGATTTCAGTTTTTAATTTCTACTTAATTTTAAGTTTCATTCTTGTATCTGTTGATGTTTTATTGCCTTAACATTTCTGGATGTCATGTTGGACTCCTGCATGGGAGGAATGCTCGTGTCATTTTAGCACCGGGAAGATGATGGCTTTCCCATGTGACTCATGAGCTCATGCTCTGGTCCAAGGCCAGCCTTTCCACCTGGGTCCTGGGTCTCATTTCTCATGTTTACTCAGGAGTGACACCCAAACCCTCTCTACCTCTTGCCCCTGTCTAGTGCAGCTACAAAAACTAAAAGCAGAGACTTCCCTGATGGTCCAATGGTTAAACTCCAGCTGCCAATGCAAGGGGCATGGGTTCATCCCTGGTCAGAGAACTAAGATCTCATATGCTACAGTTCAGTTCAGTTGTCCAGTCATATCTGAGTCTTTGCGAACCCAAGGAATGCAGCATGCCAGGCCTCCCTGTCCATCAACAACTCCCGGAGGTTACTCAAACTCATGTCCATCAAGTTAGTGATGCCATCCAACCATCTCATCCTCTGTCATCCCCTTCTCCTCCCACCTTCAATCTTTTCCAGCATCAGGGTCTTTTCAAATGAGTTACTTCTTCCCATCAGGTGGCCGAAGTATTGGAGTTTCAGCTTCAGCATCAGTCCTTCCAATGAATATTCAGGACTGATTTCCTTTAGGATGGACTGATTGGATCTCCTTGCAGTCTAAGGGACTCTCAGGAGTCTTCTCCAACACCACAGTTCAGTGGCATCCATCCTTCAGTGCTCAGCTTTCCTTATAGTCCAACTCTCACATCCATACATGACTACTGGAAAAACCATAGCTTTGACTAGATGGACATTTGTTGGCAAAGTAATGTCTCTGCTTTTTAATAAGTTGTCTAGGTTGGTCATAGCTTTTCTTACAAGGAGCATGCATCTTTTAATTTCATGGCTGTAGTCACCATCTGCAGTGATTTTGGAGCCTAAAAAATAAAGTCATCTATTGCTTCCACTGTTTCCCCATTTATTTGCCATGAAATGATGGTATCATAGACCATGATTTTAGTTTTTGGAATGTCAAGTTTTAAGTCAGCTTTCTCCACTATCCGCTTTCACCTTCATCAAGAGGCTCTTTTGTTCCTCTTCACTTTCTGCCATAAGAGTGGTATCATCTGCAATCTGAAGTTATTGATAGTTCTCCCAGCAATCCTTATCCAGCTTGTGTTTCATCCTGCCTGGCATTTTGCATGATGAACTCTGCACAGAAGTTAAATAAGCAGGGTGACAATATATAGCCTTGACTTACTACTTTCCCAGTTGGAACCAATCTGTTTTTCCATGTCTGGTTCTAAGTGTTGCTTCTTGAGCTGCATACAGGTTTTGCAGGAGTCAGGGCAGGTGGTCCATCTCCTTCAGAATTTTCCACAGTTTATTGTGATCCACACAGTCAAAGGCTTTAGCATAGTCAATGAAGCAGAAGTAGATGTTTTCTGGAAATGTCTTGCTTATTATATGGTCCAACAGATGCCAGCAATTTGATCTCTGGTTCCTCTGCCTTTTCTAAATCTAGCTTGTACATATGGAAGCTCTCAGTTCATGTACTGTTGAAGCCTAGCTTGGAGGATTTTGAGTGTTACTTTGCTAACAATCAACAGTCTGCATTGATAATTAAGTTTCTTCTTTTCAGAAGACTAACCTATTATGCAAACTACATCTCTACCAGTTGCCCTCTAACTCTGCAGAAGCCACACTCTGCATTTAGGATTCTTCAACTTATTCTAGCCACGTCCTGGTACTTAACTTTATGGCATCATAAACCTCCCCTTGTAGTTTGGTTCCTCTCTTTGCTCTATTTTAACCTCTTGTTGATGCTTAAGTTTATGATGCACTCTTTTTGGAAGCCACCCCGTAGTGGTTTGCTTTCCCCCTTTTGAATTTCAGGAAGAAAGTCAGCAGGAAATCCCCAAAGGACAATGGATTCAACAACCTGGACCACGTGCCAGACCCAAATACCTAGCTACCTGACACTGGTCTATTGACTGTTTCCAAACAGTGCAAAAAGAGAGAATTCAGGACCCCTACACCTTTTGTCCCATATCTCCAAGCCCTGACTGTGAGTCCAACTTTTTGATCCCCTGGATTCCCGATGAAGGGGAGACAGGCTCCTTGAGGCAGGAACCTATTGTGTTCTCCCTTCTGCCGGCTTAAGGGTTAAAGCCATCTTTCTGTTTGCCCCAAACTCTGTCTCTGCAAATTTTATTTGGCTCCAGTGGGCAGAGAAAACCAACATTTTGGTGTCAACAATGCCATCGAGTCTGGCTGTCCCCCACCGCTCCGCCAGGATGACTCCTGCCAACGGGGATCAGGAGGCATCCTGTGTGACCTCACTCACCTCTTCCTCTGCCCTTTGTTGATCTGGCCTTTAAGCATGTAGCTGTAGACAGGGGCTCCCAGGTGTCTCTGCTGCAGTCCACCTGAGAAGGGCAGAGGATCCATCTGCAAGGTAGGTTTCCAGGAGAGAGTCAGAGACATCTGTAGTTGAAGAAGGGGTGGGAATAGATGGGTAACAATTAGGGAATCAGTGTAAAGAAACACTTTCGGTATAAAAGTGCAAGAGAGAAATGCGGCCAATGCCTATAGTCTATACCTTCTTTTCTATTATTGTAAAAGTACTGTTGCTGGGGCCAAGGAAGTAAAACCCTCACAGCTATTCTGTAGAATTAAGTAAGACTTATTTAAACAGCTTGCTACAAACACTTGCTCTGTTCTTAGGTTGATGTCACTAAACTAAAATAGAATTCCACTTAGTGAAAGATTCAAATGCTGATCAAAAGATGAAAAGTGAAAACATTTTATTGCTAAGTTGCCTCAGGACAGAGAGAAAAACGTCAGAACATATACTTCAGGTAAGATGGAAGAGAGGTGGTGAGGGAAGGCTAGAGACCATGACGTATTATGACCTGCTATGACCTGTTATATTGGGAATGGGTGAGTGGGTGCTTGTGCTTGGGAACACTTTGGGATAAAGCAACTTAATGGACTCTCTCCAGACCTTCAAAACCCTAAGGATTATGCCCAAGCCTTCCTTTCTTTTCTCCTTTCCTCCCTCATTCCCTCCATTCATCCATTTATTTATTCACTTATTTGTTGACTTTTCCACACTAGTACCTATTCATAGAAAGAAATGTTTGACTACCTGCTCTATGCCAGCCACTGTTCTAGGTGCTGAGACTGTAAGATAATAAAACAGGACTTGTTACTTTGCAGACTTACATATAAAGAAAAAGAGAGATATGAACACTGTAAAGCAAAACCAAGTGGAGAGAAGGAAGATATGCAAAAAATATCAATGATTTACCTGGTATGTGTGTGTGCTAAGTCACTTCAGTTACGTCCAACTCTTTGTGACCCCATGGACTGTCGCCCACCAGGCTCCTCTGTCCATGGGATTCTCCAGGCAAACATACCAGAGTGGGTTGCCATTCCCTTCTCCAGGGCATCTTCCCGACCCAGGGATCAAAACTGCATCTCCTGCATTGGCAGGTGGGCTCTTTGTCACTAGGGCACCTAGGAAGCCCCTTATCTGGTATCCTTTGGTGCTTTTCACTCAGGAATACATTGGTGAATTATCTGTATTAAGAAATACTCTAGCCCATAAAGCCTCACCTGATTGTGGTCTATGCAAGAGGTTGCTTAGGATGGATCAATTCTCTCTGGAAATGGTAGCAAAAAAAAAAAAAAATATTGAGAGAGACAAAATATCATTTTAATTTCCAAAACTCCCTCTCATTTTTCGATTGTAAAATGTGTATGTGTGATGAGTTGTTGTTGTTGAGTAAATCCGTCGTGTCTAACTCTTTGCGACCCATGGATTAAGGGTGTTTATTCTGAAAGGAGAAATGGACAGATACAGAGACATGAAATAAAGGTGAAAAAAAGAAATGAATAATTTTCTAACAGAATTCAATGTTTCATGATTTTTCTCCAAAAAATGCACCAAGCCTCAGAGCCATAAGCAGAAGTGAGAATCAATGTGGAAACCCTGACTTCCGGCAACCCACTTCCTTTATGACAGGCAAACACTTGGACCATGTGTCCATAGATGAAACATCCTCAAATTAGGCCCAGACCCAGCTGAACATCTCTGCTAGGATAAAAGCACTTTCTTTCCAGCTGAAATTTTCAAACTCTCTCCCAGATCGCCTGCCCTGATTCAGGTGTGCCACCAGACACTTGTACTACTTGGAATTCCAAAAACTCCTTTCCCATCATGAAGCTACTGTACCTTCTCTTCCTCTTACTTGTGTGTCTTATCCAGACAACATCGGGTAAGTGGTAGATGCAACTGGTTAGGTGATATGGTGCATGACCTTGAAGCCTAGAGTAGGGAAGTTCAAGTTGATTCATCAACCCGTGATGTGCTAAATGGAATAATATAAAATCTGAGAAAAGCATAGCATATGCAACATGCTCCATTTTACAAATAATGAAAGAGAAGCTTAAAGAAGTGAAAAATAGCCTCCCATGATTGCCCTTAACTAGTTGGTGGTAAACCCATAAATTGTAATGGTGATAGAAAACATTTACAGGGGACTTTATGGCTTACGAATCATTTCCATGTGACTAACAGTAACACCAATAATAATAGTAAATCATGTTGACCACTTCCAATCCCAAAGAAAGGCAATGCCAAAGAATGCTCAAACGAATACACATTGCACTCATCTCACACGCCAGTAAAGCAGTGCTCAAAATTCTCCAAGCCAGGCTTCAGCAGTACATGAATCGTGAACTTCCAGATGTTCAAGCTGGTTTTAGAAAAGGCAGAGGAACCAGAGTTCAAATTGCCAACATCCTCTGGTACATCGCAAAAGCAAGGGAGTTCCAGAAAAACATCCATTTCTGCTTTCTTGACTATGCCAAAGCCTTTGACTGTGTGGATCACAATAAACTGTGGAAAATTCTGAAAGAGATGGGAATACCAGACCATGTGCCTGGCCTCTTGAGAAATCTGTATGCAGGTCAGGAAGCAACAGTTAGAACTGGACATGGAACAACAGACTGGTTCCAAATCGGAAAACATGTATGTCAAGGCTGTATATAATCATCACCCTGCTTATTTAACTTATATGCAGAGTACATCATGAGAAATGCTGGGCTGGAAGAAGCACAAGCTGGAATCCAGATTGCCGGGAGAAATATCAATAACCTCATATATGCAGATAACACCATCCTTATGGCAGAAAGTGAAGAGGAGCTAAAAAGCCTCTTGATGAAAGTGAAAGTGGAGAGTGAAAAAGTTGGCTTAAAACTCAACTTTCAGAAACTAAGATCATGGTACCTGGTCCCATCACTTCATGGCAAATAGATGGGGAAACAGTGGAAACAGTGCCAGTCTTTATTTTTGGGGGGCTTCAAAATCACTGCAGATGGTGGCTGCAGCCATGAAATTAAAAGACGCTCACTTCTTGGAAGGAAACTTATGACCAACCTAGATAGTATATTGAAAAGCAGAGATATTACTTTGCCAACAAAGGTCCATCTAGTCAAGGCTATGATTTTTCCAGTGGTCATGTATGGATGTGAGAGTTGGACTGTGAAGAAAGCTGACTGCCAAAGAATTGATGCTTTTGAACTGTGGTGTTGGAGAAGACTCTTGAGAGTCCCTTGGACTGCAAGGAGATCCAACCAGTCCATCCTAAAGGAGATCAGTCCTGGGTGTTCATTGGAAGGACTGATACTGAAGCTGAAGCTCCAATACTTTGGCCACCTAATGCAAAGAGCTGACTCATTGGAAAAGACCTTGATGCTGGGAGGGATTGGGGGCAGGGCGAGAAGGGAATGACAGAGGATGAGATGGCTGGATGGCATCACCGACTCGATGGACATGAGTTTGAGTGAACTCTGGGAGTTGGTGATGGACAAGGAGGGCTGGCGTGTTGCGATTCATGGGGTCACAAAGAGTCAGACACAACTGAGCGCCTGAACTGAAGTGAACTGAACTTCCACTTTAACTAAAACAATGAAACTTTTAATGTCTTATCCCAAATATATTCCTCATAGCAATATTTATGAGGCAGGCCATTTTACAAGATGGGAGCAAAAGATGAAGTAATTTGTTCAAAGGAGTGCAGATTGAATGTAGGGAGCACTTTAACTCAAGCCCAAATGGGTTTGACTCCAAAGACCTTGCTTTATTTAATATTCAACAATCTCAGAAAACTGATTTACTTACTGAATTACATAAAACCAACAAATACTCTAGCTCAAGTGTGATCTGTGCATCCGTCGGGACATACTTATCCTACAATGTTATGTGTTGCTCACCTGCAATCCAAGCTAAACTGGAGGTCCTGCATTATCCCTGCAGCCCTCCTCAGGATACAGCATGCTCCAGGCTGTGCTGTGGTGACAGCACCTCCAGATCTTAGCATCTTCAAAGAGCCAAAGTTTATTCTTGCTGTAATGATGCCAACCCGGGAGGGTCCGAGTGCTCTGATCAGACCCCCGACCCCCGAGGAGCAGCCACCACCGTGGGTGCTGCTGGTCCTGTGCCTGAGCAAAGCGCTCTCAGGACTCTCATCCTTGGGATTAAGGGCCCCAGCCCTGAAGGGAAATGTCAGCTCCGCTCAGAATTCATTAACAAAGCAGGTCCAGTTGTTTAGTTACTCAGTTGTGGTCCACTCTTTGCGACCCCATGGATTGACGCCCACCAGGCTCCTCTGTCCATTGGATTCTCAGGCAAGGATACTGTAGTAGGTTGCCATTCCCTTCTCCAGGGGATCTTTATGACCCAGGGATCGGAGCTGCATCTCCTATGTCTCCCCCATTTGTAGGGGAATTCTTTAACAGCTTACCCATCAGGGAAGCCTGAGGGAAGCCCAGTAGACCCTGTGTAAATGAATGAGCATGATCACCTTCCTATAGAAAAATTTAAGTCCCCTTCTCAGTTCTTAGTATAATTTTTAAAAATGTGGAAAAACATTCTAAGCTTGTAGGTCACACCAAAACAAGGAGAGTGCCAGTTGTGTCCCTGTGGACTGTAATTTGGAGTTCCTTGCTATATAAGACAGAGAAGGCAATGGCACCCCACTCCAGTACTCTTGCCTGGAAAATCCCATGGATGGATGTGCCTGTTAGGCTGCAGTCCATGGGGTCGCTAAGACTCCAGCACGACTGAGCGACTTCACTTTCACTTTTCACTTTCATGCATTGGAGAAGGTAATGGCAAAACACTCCAGTATTCTTGCCTGGAGAATCCCAGGGACGGAGGTGCCTAGTTGGCTGCCATCTATGGGGTCGCACAGAGTCGGACATGACTGAAGCGAGTTAGCATCAGCAGCAGCAGCTATATAAGATGAATTCTGGTAGCGTTAGTTACACAGGTCTTATTTATTTGTTTGTTTTTCACCTCCTCTTCCTTTATAGGGAAAGGAAAAAAAAAAAAACCTTGAATGTGATAAAATCGGTGGTGCCTGCAAGTATCAGAACACCCATGGGTGTGTCATCCTGCCTGGAGAATGCAAGAGTCAGAAGAAACACTGCTGCAGAGTCTAGTTTCAGCATCGGAGCATCCTCAGCAGCACAAGACACTCCCCACAGCTGAGTCCTGTTTAAAAAGAGACACTGGTCATTCGGGTCCTATGGGGTCTTTCTGAGTGCATGAGGTCATGAACTGGATGGGAAGATTTCAGTTGGAAGTCTGGTCACACCACTCGTTAGCTGATTAACTCTGGACAGGCCTTGCCTTTCCTAGGTCTCAGTCTCTGCTCCTGTGACTGTTGAAATGGATGTTCTCCACAACCTCATTTGTTGGTGGTGGGGTTTAGTTGCTAAATCATGTCTGACTCTTCTGTGACCCCATGGACTGAGTCCGTGCGATTTTCCAGGCAAGGATACTGGAGTGGGTTGTCCTTTCCTTTTTCAGGAGATCTTTCTGACCCAGGGATCAAGCCCACATCTCCTGTGTCTCCTGCAATGGCAGGCAGTCTTTAGCACTGAGCCCCAGGAAACCCAACCTGTTAATCTATGTCTACAAATGTATGGACTGAGGGAAAGAGCTTTGAGTGTGTGTGTGTGTGCGTGTTATAGTATGAAAAGTCACCGAGGTTTTGTGTCCCTTTGTGGAAGGATATCTGTGTTTCCATTGGCATATGGGTTTCCACATGGTCAACATGTGCTTAACGTCACAAGAGGCAGCAAACTGCTTTCTGAAGCAGCTGTGGTCACTGCTGATAATCTCAGTGGCCTCTGAGTTCCCAGTCTCTCCATGTTCCCATCCCTCGTCACACCTCCATGTAAAATTTTTAGTGTTTCTCTGTTAAAAGGATGAAGGACAAATTCTCTAGTGTCTCAGGTCCTTCACCCATTGGCCATACTTTCTCGAGTTTCATCAACCTCATTCTCAAACTAACCCCTGACACAGTGTCAGTCGTCTTTCTGGCATATTGTGTTCTCCTCACACTGAAACACACTTAAGCTACTTGTCCTCTGACTTTCCCTGCCTGATTTGTACTTTCTTTCTTAGTCTCAGCTCACACATGGCCTTCACTGGGAAGACATCCTTCATTCACCCAACTTCAGTAACAGAAGAGACTTTGGTTCCATGGCCTCAGCTACCAGTACAGTTTCTAGCACACAGTAGGTGTTCAATAGATGTTGACAGAATAGTCGATGAATAAAGAAAATGATAGAATGAGTCTTCAGCTTTCCAATGTAATTCAGGGATGATCCATTAAATGTGAATTCCTCAGGTCACTTTATTCAGGGAGTTCTATCAAACATGAGTCCATCATACAATGGAAGTGTTTACCATGTGATGAAGACCATTTATTTTCTTCCCAGGCACACACTTGTGTGAGAGTCACACAAATTAAGCATTCTACAACCTAAAGAAAGAACAAAAACGTCTGTTTCTGGAAGAAAGTCTTGAGATCACTATTCCGGGGAAGAAATAATTCAGTTCAACCAGGAATCCCCAAAATACACTGCCAGGAAAGCATTCTGTCTTATGCACCTCTTTTCCCTCACTTTGTCCCTCCTATTACACTTGCTTGTTCAGTAGAAGAAAGGCTGATTTTCAAATTTGTTGTGAATAGAAAGTTTATGCTGTAATTTGGAAACTAGGATCAGAGAGTGTAAACAGCTCTCTTGGGCTGACATTTACCGCCTGTTATTGTGCCCTCTGAAATGCGCCATTGTGGGGTTATCAGATGTCTTTTGGAAACAGCACATTAAAATTTTGTTAGTTTGTGTTTTCATCTTCCTGGCAAGGGATCCCGCTGAAGACAAGATGGTACCACAGCCCTAAGATATTTACTAAAATCTGCGGACATACTTACACATATGTCCCACGCAGTTGAAGAGGGTCAGCAATACTCTGAATGTCACTCACCATTCCCAGGCTAAGAACATACCCCTGCTTTCAGGGTTTCTCAGATAAGTCTTACAATTAAGATTAAAGATCTAAACATTAAGACCCTGAAGCCAAGGACCTAGAATGATCAGGGCACCAGCTGAGGGGAGAGAGGCTTCTAAAAGAGAAAAGGAATAGCCAACCTGGCTCCTAACCAGGACTAAGGTTGATTTGGGACTTCTCTGGTGGTCCAGTGGCTGGGAGTCCTCCTGCCAGTGCAGGGGACATGGGTTTGATTCCTGGTCCTGGAAGATCCCACATGCCTTGGTACCTAACCCCATGTGCCAAATGGCTGAGCCTGCGATGTAGAGTCCAGGACCCGCAACAGGGGAAGCCACTGCAATGAGAAGCCTGAGGAGCACAACTAGAGAGGAGCCCCCAGTCACCGCAGCTAGAGAAAGCTCAGGTTCAGCAGCAAAGACCCAGCAGCAAAGACCCAGTAAATTAAAAAAAAAAAAAAAAAAAGGTTGCTTTTCCTGCCTCTTAGGATGTGGGGGAGATAAGCAAGTGCCCCCCAAGGACCCTCTAAGTCCAGTGTGTCCACTCTGGGTCATTAGTAGAGGTCACCAGCTTTGGAGCCCAGGTTGAGTGGTCAGAGGGCTGGCTCTCATTGACTTTGGCCTGGGGGGTCAACGCCCTGTGGGGTCAATGCCAGGGCTGGCGGCACGGTCACACTCCCCACTCTGCCCACTCATGGACATCAACCTTGTTTCCACTTTCTTGAACTGCTCATTCTACCCACAGGCTGGAGGGAACGTGCTAGCACTTGGCTTCCAGCAGAGAGCTTGCTCATCACAGGTCCTCACACCTGCAGCTCTGTTCCACATCCTGGAGGCTGTCCTGATGCCCAACCACGCCACGCTTGGCTTCATCATGGCAGCTGTGACCCAGGAGCTCTGACCTCTGGACTGCCCATTGCTGGGACCCATCGATGTCCTAGCGCTGTGCCGAAAATCTCACATGAGGAGTTCTGCGGCTCTGTCTTCATTCTTACCCAGGACATCCCCTCAGAGCCCAGTGGAGGAAGGGAATATACACCCTCTTCTCTCTGATTGAAAGTTAGCCCAGTGGGGAAACTGACTTGGGGTCACTCATCTGTGAGGCCACAGAATCGCTGACTGTGTCCAGTGAGCCCACAGCAGAGATCAGCTTGTTGACCAGAGGCAGACAAAGGACAGGGTCTGGGGGTGGGCATCGGGGGAGCTACTGCATCCATCCAGCCCCTGCTCGCTTAGCTCATTATCTGTCAGGTTTTGTGAGCTAACACCCTGGGAAGCACGAGGAGCCCTGGGCAGTGAGACTTAGGAAAGGAATGATTGGTCAGATGAGTGTATTTACATTAGGTGGCTCAGGTGGTCCAGAATCTGCCTGCAATGTGGGAGATCTGGGATAGATCCCTGCGTCAGGAAGATCCCATGGAGGAGGGCATGGCTACCCGCTCCATTATTCTTGCCTGGAGAACCCCATGACAGCGGAGCCTGGCCAAACCATGGGGTCACCAAGAGTCGGACACGACTGAGCGACCACGTGGTGTGATGTGATGATTTTAGGAAGTGAGTGAGGGGAGACAGAGGACGAATGGTGCTGGGCACCAAGCTCAACATGGCGGAAAAAGACAAGACTCCCTGCAGGAGGCGAGGCGATGGCTCTCAGGGACCCTCCAGCGCCTCTCAGCCATACCAGCCACTCTCCTCCCACACATCAAAGTGATCTTACTGCCCTCTGAGCTGTCCCATGACATTCAGCACTTCTGTGATGCGGGGAGCAATCACACAGGGGCTCAGACCCCCACCTCCCCTTCTTTTCTCATCCCTGCCACCGCTTGCTCAAGATATGGGGCAGAATATACATCTGTGTTTTTTCCCAAAATGCCGTGGTTCTACCTATATGAATTATCTCCTAAAGAATACCTCTAAGCTTCCTCTTTTTTCATGCTCTGCAGCCAGGAACAAAATGCCTCTAGAATGAGGCAAATGGTAAACTTTAGGTACCGCTCTCAGCTCAGACACACGTCAGTAGGTGGAAGGTTTAAAAAAGGAGACTATGTATGTTATGACTATGTCATCATATTAGACTTTAAGGAAAGCAGATGATGGTTTGTTTTCATTCTTTCCCATTGATTTCAGGGTTTCTTCTCTATGCCTCCAGGCCAGATAGCCTTCTGCAAACCCGGCTGGGAAACTTCCCTTTTCTACTCTTCCCAGATTAGCATCCCTGAGGTGCTTTGGGGACACCAGGGTATCTCTCTGAAAGTGGAGCAGGTTGGAGAAACGAAATTGAACTCAGATATGACAGGGAAATGCCAGAGACCATTTTCCCGGGATCACATGAGAAAAGAAGACAACAAAGATGAGGAGGTAAGACAGCTTCAAGGCTGGTTCAGAAGAGACTCCTCACAAGTTCCTGGAAAGGAGAAAACAAACAGCACTTCAGCGGGTTGAATAAAAAGCAACCCAAACCTTCTTTTATAGGTCCAATCAGGGCGACTGCATGTGGAAGATAGTGTTCAATTCTGATCTGAGTGCTAACTAAAATATTCGCTGGACTTCGAAACCACGTGACATGAACAGGAGCAACGATTAACAATGTTCCAGGCAAAGCTGGAGGGGTTTCTTTTGTTAGCTCTTAATGGGTGCAGGACCAGAAGAGAACAACAATGATGATGATAGTAAAAATAAGAATGAATAGATGGGATGTCCCTTGCAGTCCAGTGGTTAAGACTTGCCCTTCCAGTGCAGGTGATGTGAGTTCCAACCTTGATTGGGGAGCCAAGATCCCACATGCCTTGTGGTCAGAAAGACAAAACTTAAAGCAGAAGCAATAGGTTAACAAATTCAATAAAGATTTTAAAACGGTCCACATCAAAAAAAATAAAAATCTAAAAGAATGATTAAAATTGATGGAGCACTTACTCTATGGGAACCTGTGAATAGTTCAGATGACGTTTTCCCATTTGCTTTCACGGAGTTAGTACCATCTGCTACTTCAACTCAGGCACAAGTACAGTCAAGATACAATCTTTTATTTTTCCGATAGTCACTCTTGCACTTAACCCAATGGGACTTCGAGAAGGAAAACTATCACAGGGTTTAGGACTCACTTCTCTTCAGATGCCGAGAGTTGTCTGAGATCTATTGTAGCATGTCACTTGGCTCAGTTTGTACAGAAGATGGTCCCCTGCATCTGACAACGGGCTTTATCTGTGCTCTAGGAACGACCCTGCTGATTCAGGGCCCTGTCCAGGCCATGGTCATGTCTAATGACCGATAAAGCCTCATGTTCTTGACTCTTGTGCTATAAAACACAGCATAGTTCCAGGGTAAGTGAAAGTCGAAGGGCTTTGCTCCTTAGCCAAAGCCTGAATCAAAGATGGCATCTTGAGATCAAAAAATGAGGAGGCTGCTGGGTATAATCAATAAGTCCGTTTTTTTACCAAGGTTGGGGGAGCACCTTACTTACTCACAGAGCAGGACTCCAAGGCTCCCTCTGAGGAGCCACTGGGGCTATTTTGTTGCTAACCTGGTGTATGTGGGTGGGGGCTTGGAAATAGGAATCTATTTTCCTAAGATTTGTGAAAGGGTAACTAGTCACATGGGAATACATCAGGGAAGGTATTCCTCATTGTTTGGGGACTAACAGAGCATAGAGGCTGCCTGGTCCTAATGGTTATTAAACAATATCTATTAACTACAAGACCCTGCCGACAGAGACGTGATTCATCACACAGGCCATTTCTGGGCAGGGTCAACAGAAGGACAGCAGGAGCTGCACGAGCCCAAGATGGCGTCAGTGATGCTAACAGACATCCAGGCACCCTCCTCCTGGTTTTCCTTAACCTGCTGTTTCTCTCCTCCGTCTCCGGGCTTTGGCAGAGCCTTCCCTAACGTAAGTCTCAGCAGCTGGGGGTGAGATTTCAGTTTTTTCTCACCCAGAAAATCTTGGGCTTCTCATAAGAAATGATCCCCCTTATTCTGAATGAAGCATTTTTCTGTAACAAATGTCTTCAGAGTGACTGACTCAAGAATTCTTTTATTTTCCTCTCATCTCAAGATGATGGCTGATTACTCATCCTACATTTATACAGTTAATCAGAACCCACCAAGTGAAGCGTATTGAAGGTGATTATGATGGCCTTCCTACAACCAGAAGTAAACTAGTCTTACATTATACCAATACTAATATCATCCCTAATGGTATCCATGGGGAAAAAATAAGACTAGAGATATTCAGTGTGGTGTTCGAGTTTGTCTGTGGTGAAATTAAAGTTGGAATCAGGAATCTGACTCTAGGTACTGAATTCTTTATTACTGCAGGATGTTCTACTGGTCTCCTTCCTCAAGGATTAAGTATTAGAATCAAGTGAAAATTATTATACATTTTAAAAGAATGATAAATTGGCTCACGACTTTCCATACACTAGTGATAATCTAGAAATTAGGATTTAAAAATATTTTTATATTGACTAAGTTGATTTTAAAATACCCTGTAAAGGGAAAACTTGCAAGAATAAGCAGGATAATTTTTATAAAGAACAACGCAGTGACTTTCATTACCAGTTATTATAATTTATGATGATGCTGAGGCTTGAAATATGTTACTTTGGCTGAGGAATTAAAATAAAATAAAACCTGAGGCAAAACAAAGAAGCCAGAAACAGTACACTGGTTGTTCATCTGCTAACCTGTTCTGAATTTTCTTTAATTATTCATGATTGAAAGTCAAGTGAAAGTGTTAGTTGCTCAGTGGTGTCTGACTCTTCCTGACCCCATGAACTGTAGCCCACCAGGCTCCTCTGTCCATGGGATTTCCTAGGCAAGAATACTAGAGTGGATTGCTGTCTCCTCCTCCAGGGGTTCTGTCCAACCCAGAAATCTGCATAGCAGGCCGATTCTTTACCATCTGAGCCACCAGGGAAGCCCACTCATCACTGATTGGGACCCAGTTATAGAACTGGTCCTGGTCACACCACCGCAATGCCAGTCACACTCTTTGTTTCCTGTGAGATTGTTCAGGTTTTGGAAGAATGCTCGTGTCTCTTGTCCTTCCTCTTTGTCCCCCGCTTCCTGGGCACCTTGCGTCCTGTCTCCGTCCTCCTGGCCTAAACCTGCTCTGTAAACTGCAGAGAGCTGTGGTCCTGTCAAGGCCTGCTCCCTCCCCAGAGGGAGGAGAGTGACACCTGTATGGAGAGGCGGCCTACTCAGCAAACTACAGACGGGGCCACGCCTTGGACAAGGCAAGTGAACAAGGAAGACACCGAATGATCGCACCTCTCTCAGGACTCCAGCCTCGGGCCACAGTGGCTTAAGGGTCACATTTGCTCTGTCAATGAAAACACTGCTGCAACATTTGTGTTCAGTCGCTCAGTCCTGCCGAACTATTTGCAACCCCATGGACTGTAGCCTGTCAGGTTCCTCTGTCCATGGAATTTTCCAGGCAAGAATTTAAAGCATAATAACTGTCTCCCTCCCACTGCCTACCCTGCCATGGAAAACAACATCAGTCCTAATGATATAACATTTGATTGTGTAGATGTGAGAACTGTCTGCTTTTATTTGCCCAAGAGGAGATTTGCTCAGTGTCTCTCTCCGGGTTCCTCAGCTGGGCTGCCTCCATCACCTCGGCTTTATATTGCAGCAAACGGTGAATGCCCGGCAGGGTCCTCTGAAGGGCTCACAGCTCGGCGTCCCTTGCTTCAGGCAGATTCTACCCCGAAGATGGCAGGGTCTTTCAAAATTGAGCACCCTGATGCTGTTGGAAAAGGAAAAGACATTTATATGAAGCCTCATGGAAGTCCCATGAGGAAATATGGGGGTCTCACCATCTGACTGGTATCCCCTTCTTTCCCAGCTAAACACCAATAGTAAACGTCCCCCTCATATCTCTCACTCTCTGTTCTGATGTAAGATGTCAGTGTTGTTGATGAACCTGGTTCGAGAAGATCCCACGTGTGGGAGCAACTAAGCCCCTTAGACACCACCGTGAGCCTGTGCTCTGGAGCCTGGGCTCCACAATGAGGAGCCCCTGCAATGAGAAACATGTGCCCTGCAACTGGAGAGTAGCCTGCGCTCTCCAAAACTAGAGAAAAGCCCGCGCAGCAACAAAGACCCAGCACAGCCAAAAGAAAAAACAAATATATATATATATATGTATATATATATATATATATATATATATACCCTTCTTGTCACAGGAACACCTGGGTGTTAACCGCAGGGTCTGTAACCACTGCCCCGTGTGCCTCACCAGTCACCCCACCTCCCCATCATGCAAAACCCACCCAGCTCTCACAGGCTCGTTAGATGGAAGCCTTGTCCAGCAGAACTCAAGGTCACACCATGTCATGTGGAAAGAGGTCTCCGGTCCAGGCCTCATAAAGGAAGTTTGTCTCATACTGGGTTATACCAGTCAAGTGATTCAACTGATTTAGTTCACAAATCATCCAGCTCATTCCAGGGAAAGGACAGGATGGAGAAAGTTACCACGAATAAGACATTTAAGGTCATGAAAACGCAACAATATGCTTTGGAAAGAATTCTCTAATCACTCAATGCCTAATTTGAGTGTGGAAGTGACCTACTAGTAGCTCTGTCATGCTTTACTTTCTGATCATGGTTAACTTAGGGAAGGAAAAACCAAGTAATGATAAGAAAGGGCATCCTGGTTGGTATTTACTGGGCAGTACCTGGAAGAGGATCAAGAGAGCGGTGAGGAAGACACGGAGGAGCCTCATTGTCCTGGAACAGAGGTCCCAGAAGGCCTGGTGGGAAGGATCAAGGACACAGTCAGAAGTCCGAGGAGCTCAGGGCCTCTAGGACCAGAGCAGACACGACCTCCTGCCCCAGGGCCCTGCACCTGCCTCGGCAGGAGGATTGTGACTGCTCCGTCCTTTCTGGCTCCCTGAGCCCCAGCTGTCGCTTGCCTTGGGTTCGCTCACACCTGGGGTTTAGATCTGGGGTTGAGGCCCTCCTGTGCCCACATCTATGGAGGCGGCATCCCCGTGAGGCAGAGGCTGGAGCATCCAAAGCCAGTGGTAGGGCGGGAGTCCGGCTGTCACAAAAGGAGGGTAAGGCCAGACCCTTGGGGGTGAAGAGGTTCATTAGAAAAGATTTAGAGCCCAGTTGATTGGATCTTCAGGGCTACTTGAAAGGAAGATTCAGAATGGTGGTGGGTTATAATCTTCCTGGAGAATCCACGTTAAAGGAAGAAAAAGTTTGTATTGGTTAAAAATTAGTGGAGAAATACACCCAATTATTTCTAGGATTTTAATTTTAATGTTTACTTTCATTTAAATCTATCACAGTTTTTCTCATTATAAAACATAATACACATCAGAAAGTTTCAACTAAAAACACCCAAAATTTTAAGTCATAAGTAAATGCAAAAATGAAATATTTTTTGAAAACCCATAGGCCTGCCCTTCAGTTATAACTACTACCTACAATTCAGAATATTTCAGCTCTTTTCCTTTGCAAATGAAATTGTGTAAATATTTATTTTTAATTTAAAACATAGAATCTTACTTCACATTCAATGCCAATGTGTTTTTACCACTTAAATATTATCTTGGAAAAATTTTATATCTGTTCAAATGAATTTGCCTCATAAATTTGTAGGACTATATATATATATATATATATATAGAGAGAGAGAGAGAGAGAGAGAGAGAAATTTATATAACACTTACTTTTGTATAAATTCCTACAAGTGGAATCTCTCTCTCTCTCTCTCTCTCTATATATATATATATATGCATTTTTCAAGTTTTTTTTTTTTTTTGGGTAACTTCTTAAACTATTTTATCCATTAATTGTGTATTTTATTAATCACAAATCAAAAGGTCTCATGCTGCAAAATTTTTGCAAAAATGACTAGTTTTTAAAAGCTTTATAAATAAAATCTCTCCCTACCAAAAAACTGAGTTAAATTCAATCATCTTTTTTTTTTCCAGTATGTTTTTAAATTTTTATTCCTTTATTTATATTTATATATAAATAAAGGAATTTTTCAAGTTTTAATGGGTTTTTCCCAGTTGTCCATGCTAGAAACTGTTGTACCACTTTATCCTCTTGCTGACAATATTAAAAAGTGTATTTGACAGTTAATATTCTCATTACTAGTGGTTTTAAGAATTTTTTCAATTTTTCCAAATTGAATGAGGGAATATTTTCTTTTTTGTTTTAATATATTAAAAAAATTGTTTCTGAGGTTGAACATTTTGAAAAATGTTTTTGGTTATTTTTATGTCTTACACTTTATCCACTTTTCTATTCATCTTTCCTTGCTGACTTCTCAGAATCCCATGTATATTTAAGGTCACTAATCCTATATTATATGTGTTGCAAAAATTGTTTCTGGCTTGCTTTTAGCTGTGTGCTTGCTCATCTAATAGATGAAATTTATAGCTACCCTTAGAGATTACCTTTGGTTTTCTTCAAAGATATTTATTAGTATGTTTATCTACTTCTGTCTGTATTCCTGGTTAGTTTCATCCTTAATTCATTCAGTCCTTGAATGAAGGCTCTTCTGAAAACCTATGACAGACAAGTCCCCAGCAGTGACCTGAGAACTGTTGCTTGCACCATCCAGCACTATGAATTTCCTGAGCCCACAGACATGCCCTCACTCCCACATGTCTCATATGGAAGGCTGATGTCTGAGTTCCCATCTCTGTCCTCTTAGGAAATCTAATCTTGCATGGAAGAGAAACAAGCTCATACATGATTGGAAGGAATTGAAAATGATCAGGGCCACCTGGGTGAGCCAAGTACAGCAGGCCATCCGGGGGAGGACGGGGAAACAGATTTTGTACACCCACCAGAGCACCTAAACCACACAGCCTGCCTGGCACCTACCTAGTCCTGGTCAGAGACAGTTCTGTTCCTTTTGCTCTTCTGTTTGTCTCTGCTGGAGGCAGCACTAAGTGATCTGAGCTATTAATAACACAGCTCCTCGAGTACAAGATAATCAAATCTCCCTCTTTAGTCTCTTTCAGAGGGCATGGCTACACTCACTGATTCTCTATTACCAAATAACATTTAAATTATTCCATCAAGTTAAACACAATGTTATTGCTTCATTGAAATTACAGGATTTACTAAAGAAAAAAAAAATGATATGTGGGTGATTGAGTCTAAGAACTAGATTTCCCTTTAGATGTTTTTGCCTCCTCTTAGTACAACCTTTTGTACTAAGAAACTTACCTTCAGTAAGTTTCTTTCTGGGTCCTTCAGATTGATTTTGTAACTGACTCCTAGATATTTCATGGTTTTTCTTTTTGAGCCACATTCTTCTTTCATTACATTTTATAACTGCTACTGTCTGCATAAGAAACGCTGTGGATCTGGAATAATAATGCATCACTAGCCCACGAGTTGAACTCTTATTCATTTAGATTTTTTGTGGTTACTTCTCAGTGGTTTTGCGGTTCTAAAATTATAGGTCTGTAAGAATTATCATTAACCTCCTGGGTTCTGAACTGTAGGATTCTTCCTTTCTGCTCTCAATGAAAGACATTGACTCACAATGCCTGGAACTGTCAGAGATCCTCAAAGCCAACTTCCTTACTTCACAGAAGAGGAAATTGTGGCCAAACAAGGTCAAAATCATGTCTAGGGTTTATCCTCTGGTAAATGTCTTTTATGCTGTAAACTCTTTCTCAGTTATGACAATGCAAACATTAACTTGTTTCTATCCATTTCCCCTGTTTTCCTGTTTCTTTTATCCCTTCTTTCTCCTGTCAAAGATCAACTTCCTCAATCTCCAAAAATGAAACAAAGTTTTTCAAAAACAGTTTTTAAAGACACTTGGTGTTTTTTAAATAGATGCTTCCACCTCTTTTTCTTTATGTGTAATTTCTTCTGTAAAACCCTTTGATTTTTCTTCCAGGGCTTGATGAAGAATTTCAACTCATGCATGAAGCACAAGTTGTAGTTTCAGCCAAGATGTCCTTGGGTGGTCAGAAATGACTGTGTCCAGTGAAGAAATGGAGGGAATTCTGATGACAACACCAACACTCAGTGCTTCTGGGACCCTGGGATTAAGTCTACCACTCTTGCAGGGTCAAAATGGAGATGACTGAGTTCATGTCAAGATTTGTTTGAAAAGTTAGAGTGAGATAAAAATCCATGTTGGGTCTAGTAATGTGAGCTAATTCTGATCATGGGCCCTGAGTGAAATCTCTGGAGGATGTATGAGCTGTGAGAGAAACTGTTCAAGGCAAGGACGGTTGCTACTTCAAAAGAGAGAAAATAGAAATGGAGGGAAGAAGGGAGGGAGAGAGAGCAGTCACAAGAATCTCATAAAATTCTTCTTCAGTTTTGGGGCCATAAAAGGCCCCAATCTGCTTCCCACGTGCTCCTCCAGCAGAACAGGCCAGGGAGCATGTGGCCCTGGGTTAGCACGTCTCTTCTTTTTCGGGTGCTGGCAGCTCTGTTCCCACCCGGCTCTGCTCTGAGGAGATTACTGACTGCACTCTGACAGGACAGGCCTCACTCTGAGCCCTCGTTCTCTCCCTAGAGAAACAGAATGACGTCCTTGAGTCATGAATGAGTTGGGAGTCCTGTTACCTGTTGACCTTGTTTCACCTACAAGACTCCGAGGTCTTGAAAACCCAAGACTGAGTCTCAGCATTGAGCCCTTAGGTGTGAACCAGACGGAGAATAACTCGAGCCTGGAAACAGGAAGCACCTTTGACAGAACCATAGGAACGTGGGATTCTTCTCCTTCTTCGCCTGTGCCCAGACTTCTCCCATCCAAGCCCGGGCTCCCACACCTTCGGCGCTGGACCCCGAGGGGCCTCACTCATTGCTCCTGAATCAGGGGCTCAGGACCCCTGACCCCGGCCTGCTCACCTCTGCACACACTCCAGTCTCGGGGTCGTGCTTCCAGTGAGAACAAGAAGGGGCCCTTCAAGCCCCCAACACTCTGCCTCAGGTCGGTCTGGGGGAGGCACCATCCCACGTGTGCAGGGGCAGCTTTGGGTCTTGGGCTGGGGTCGGCCGCCATGAGCGTAGGTTGTGCCTGGAAGTGTGTCGGGCGTCGGGCGGCACCATGCCGGCTTCGTGCGGAGCGCCCTGGGACCCTCTCCATAAGGAGTGCGCTAGGACCGTCCCTGCAGCCTCCGGAGAGCGACCTCGAGTGGCCGTTCCCTCCGCGGGAGCAGGACCACACGGAGGTCAGGAGGACTGAGTCCCCGGAGGACACAGAGCCGGGCCCCACCACCGCGCGTGACCCATCCCGCAGCCCCCTCGCTCCCTCAGAAGCTGCCTCAGACACCTCTGGGATGTCGTGTGGAAAGATGACACTGGACCTAGGCTTCGGACCCAGGCTCTGGTCCCGGCTCCACCTCTGATTACAGGTCACATCCCTTCGCGGCGCCTCCGTGCCCTCGTCACCAAGATGCCAGAGCTGGGTGAGCTGAGGTGTGGTTCTGAGGCCCGTGGCTCCAGGTGCTTCCGAGAGGCATGGGGGCCCGACACAGAGTGGGGACCGTGGGAGGACGGCCGCTCGCCTGGTCCTCGGGCTCCCGCCTGGGGTCCCCTGAGCTGAGACCCCGTCCGCCTGGGCCCTTAGCTTCACTCACCCACCTCCTCTCCCTCCTGTGGGGCCTGAGGAGCCTCTCCTTCATCCTCCAGGGCCTGTTCCTGGAGGCGCCCTGACGGCCCGAAGTATTCCCATCATCGGGCCCTAGTGAACCAGAGAAATCACTGAGTGGGCACCGGCAGAGGGGCGGTGCCTCCTGGCAGGGACCCAAGGGCTAGTGCCTGGCGCCCGGGGACTCTGTGCCCGGGACTGGCTCATCGTTAGAGACTGGAGGGGATGCGAGGCTGCAAAATGCGGGGGGCTAGTCACTGCCCCTGCCTCAGCAAGCTCAGGGCGCCAGTCACCAATGACCCCCGAGAGCTGAGCTGCTGGGTGAGTGGAGGGTGTTGTAGGGTCCGAGCCCTACTGCAGCGCCAGGAACACTGAGGACGGGAGGAGATAGAAGGAGGAGAACAGCTTTCTGTGACACCGTGGCACGGCCTTAGGGCTCAGATGGTCAGATCCCCCTGCAGAAGGGAGGAAATCAAGAGGAAATAGGGCGGCATGCCAGCAGGAAAAAGAAAACCTGTCTGGGGAGACAATGCAGTAAATCATACCTAGATGTGCACTTTAACCATCGCATCAGCGGGGAAGTAGGGGGCAGGGGCAGGGAAGCAAGGAACTCAGCTAAGAGGCAGGAGTCTTGGGGTCTTCAGTACCTTGGTCTGTGGAGGGTGCTTCATCAGGTGCATTTGAAAAAGGGAGACAAAAAAATGGTTTAGGTTGAAAATGACAAAAATACTTTGACAATAATATTAAAAAGTGTCCATAAAAGGAAATAGCACAACATTGCTTAATTTCACCTTTTTAATCTTCTTTAATTTTCTGATTTCTCTTCTGATTATTATTCAGAACTCTAGACATTTCCTTCATGAAAGAGTGTCATTACTGAGTCTTAGGATTAACTGACAAAACACCAATTTTAGAGTCAGGAAACCAGGGCTGTGGCTCCAGAGATGCCACTTGCCTCTGGACCCCTGGGAAGTACCCACTCTCTTCTGGACCTTAGTTTTCTCATCTGGAAAATGCGATGATGACTTAGGTCCCTCCAACTCTCTTCTGGACCTTAGTTTTCTCATCTGGAAAATGCGATGATGACTTAGGTCCCTCCAACTTAGCTCGCACCTGCTGACACTAGGCTCTGATGGATGGTTTCTTAGCAAAAAGATACTTCCTGCACTAAGGAAAAGCCAAATTATCTGCCTCTGGGAAAAATATGTTTGTCCCTCCTGCTAAATAAAAGGAAGTAAGTTACTCAGAATGTAGACTTATCTTCCTGCTTAATGTTACACGAGTATAGTAATCTAACATCCTTGAAGTTTCTGGGCAAAGCACTCAAGTGAGAGGAATTACACAAAGATAGGAAACAGTCAGATGGGTCCCTTTGGGCATCACCTGGTTCTTAGTTTCTAGCACTCTCCTGGCCCCCTTTCCAGGCACAGGGCAGCTTGGCTCAGCACCATTCTTCCTGAGACCCATTTCCTCTGCTCCCAGGATTTCCAGATCCTAGGCAGAATCGGGTACAAAATGAACAAAATGTGCTCCCAGAATGCCAGGGGCTTTCAGCTGGATCAAACAGATCCACACTGTAACAGTTCATCACTATTTACTGCAGTGAGGAGGAGGGGTCTTAAAGGAAGGAAGGGCTGTTCCTGTTCCTATGGTGTGGGGGTGGGAGTAGGGGGAGAGGTTGAGAAAACTTTGCTGTGAGGTCAGTTTTTGATTTATGGTCTAAGGGATGAGTCAGTATTTATGAGGCAGACACACACACAGTGGTGAAGCCAGTCCTGGAAAAAGGAAGATCATAGGCAAAGATAGAAAGGTGTAGATTTCACTGTGAATTTGGGAAGTCATGTTTCCTTTGGCTAAAGAAAAAGGAAACACTATAGGATATGTAGACTCAGGTTTGGATATTTGAATTTGTCTTGTAAGCAAAGAGAAGAAACTGAAGGACTTTAAATGAGAAAATAACACTGTCAAGTTTGTAATCTGGAAATAACTCGGTAGCTATATATAGACTGGATTCAGGAAGTGAAGGTAAAGGACTGTTATAAACCCACCATATATAAAACAGCTAGCTAGTGGGAAGCTGCTTTATAACACAGGAAGCTCAGCTTCAGGAAGGAGAAGAGATGTCCTAACTTAACCATCACATGAGGGACCACACTGGTAGGAAGCAGTCTGCTTAGGAGGCAGCAGTTGTGAATCCAGTTATGAGAATAGGGATGTTATTCTCATTGGTTACCCATTGAAAGAAGGTATTCATAGTAACAGACATGCATCATAGGGAGAAATCTCTGTAGCCTGGAACCCAATTCTGTCTATCCCCCTACAAAACCTCTTTAAAGTAGATTGTACAGGGACAGCCCTGGTGGTCCAGTGCTTAAGACTCTGAGCTCCCAATGCTGGGGCACAGGCTCGATCCCTGGTCAGGGAACTAGATCCCACATGCCTCAACTAAGAGTTCACGTGTCACAACTAAAGATTCTGCATGCAACAGCTAAGAGCCAGCACAAATTAAAAAACAAACAAAAAAGAATCAGTATAAAGCAAGCACTTAAATACAATAAATTAAGAAAAATAGGAAGGAATACTTCACCTGGACAAAGAGGAGTCATCATCAAACAGAAACCACTCAGAATCTCTCAAAGATGCTGAAAGAAAAAGGAGGTGGTGGGGACCGGGGAAGGGGGGGCAGGGAGAAGAGACAGAAGGTGTGCAGGGAGCTTGGAGAGAATCCCACGCCACACGTGGGCACAGACATAGACACACCTGGGGGCCGCAACTGGGGAAATTCATTTCTGGTTGCTTTGGTTTTCTTTGAAAACCTGGCATGATGTCTCTCAGCTGAGAGTGGGCGTGGGGAGCTGACAGGAGCTTTGGAGGAGAAGGTGCCACCTGAAGCAGTCGTGGGGAATGAAGGCAAGCGGAGGGGAAGGAGGCATCCAAGCAGGGCCAGTGGGGAGACAGGACCCGCTGTGCATGAGGCGTCCTGAAAACAGGCTGAACCCGGGGGAATGTGAAGGGGATTAGCAGCATCAGGGTCAAGGATTCTAGGTTCTTCATCTACAAAGGGTTGAGCCAGAAAGACAGGAGGTGGAAGTCAAGAGCAGTTGCTTAGCACTGAGATTACAGAGGGTTCGCAGGTCCTGGCTGAGAGGGTTTTGTTTGTGTGTTTTCCCTTCTTGACACCAACTGTGTGTCCAGGGCTTCAGCTCAGTTCTGACACTAACCACCCCAGAAGGAGGGGCAGCCTCACAGGTGGGATCCCAGTTCCACAAGACTGTCCCCACTTCAGATGCCAACTCTTGGGTCCCCAGCTCCCCCACACTTCTGCCCGACTTGGCTGCAAACTCAGGGATCCCAGTACCTCCCCCTTCAGGTTGTATGATTTGCTAGACTGACTCACAGAACCTCAGAAAATGCCAGAGAAAGGACCAGGCCACGGCCGCCTCCCCAGGCTCCTTTGTTTTAGAAGCCTTGGTTGATTTCTGTAACTGGCCATTTGGGTCACTTGTTTGTTGGTTTCTCTTCCTACACTTTAAATTCTCTCTCGTATGTTTTCAATTCACCAATAGTGCATCCTTGAATGGAGAAGGCACTGGCAACCCACTCTAGTATTCTTTCCTGGAAAATCCCAGGGACGGGGGAGCCTAGTGGGCTGCCTTCTATGGGGTCACACAGAGTCAGACATGGTTGATGAGACTTAGCAGCAGCAGCAGCAGCAGCAGCATCCTTGAAAACGCAGACCCCAACCCTATACCTGAACAAAAGCAAAAGCCTAGGCCCCCCATGCATTCTCTCCCTACCTGACACCATGGTAGGGAGACTATGCTGTTAAGTTTTAGGTGTCCTAAACAAAAAGCCTCTATTTTTTTCTGTTTTCAGAGCTTCCTGAGTGCATCAGACCCACAGGGGGCGGTCTGACCACAACACTGGTGATTCACAGGCTGAGAACAGCAGAAAATAGTGCAGGACACCCTGGGCTCCCTTTGCCACCCCAGTGGTGCCTCCAGCTCCCTGCTGCAGAGGCCACATGCATAATCTGAGCCCAGTAAATGACCAAGCCCTCCTCGGTTCTCAGTGTTGGCTCCACAGTCACTGAGGCAACAGTCTTCATGGAGTACCTGTCAGGAGCCAAACACAGACAAGTTCGTGGTCCCTTCCCCCTCCCAGAGGTCACTGTTGTTGTTCTTGTTATTGTTCAGTTGCTTTCCCAGTCATGTCTAACTCTGTGACCCCATGGATTGTAGCACTCCAGGCTCCTCTGTCCTTCACAATCTCCTGGAGTTTGCTCAAATTCATGTCCATGAGACTGTGATGCCATCCGACCATCTCATCCTCTGCCACCTCCTTCTCATGCCCTCAATCTTTCCAAGCATCACGGTCTTTTCCAATGTCTTGACTCTTTGCATCAGGTGGCCAAAGCATAAGAGCTTCAGTATTAGGCTCCCAATGAATATTCTGGGTTGATTTCCCTTAGGATTGACTGGTTGGATCTCCTTGTAGTCCAAGGGACTAATGCCCACCTTTCAGTGAAGATGAGGGTAAATGTTATTTAAATGTAAACTACAATGAAAAACCATGTGAGTTGAGAACTACTGGCATTAGACTATGGGAACTTATCAGAACTACTGGAATACAAAGCCAGAGGTCCTTGCACTGCTGAGAATGTGTCCTGACCCCACCACCCAGATTCCACAGAGTTCTCCAGAGGAGATGAGCAGGAGAGGGTCGGAGAGGAGGAGGGGAGGGGGTAAGGTCACTTGGGGCTGGATGGGGCCGTCCCATAATTTGACAGGGATGCGGGTTCCAGCTGGACACTCAGGATCTGTGCTCCTCACTCTATGCTCCTCACTCACCTGCTTCAGGTGAAAATTGGCAAAGACAAAATGCAGGGTTTGTAATAAAAAGAGCTCTTTAGGTATCATTTTTAAATGGGTAAATGGGCCGGACAGGAGGGACGGAGGACCACTCCCATGTGTCCTCTCATCTCTAAGGGACCACAAATGCTGTCCATCTCAAAGCTACTCACGGCTGGAAACCCACAGTGTGAGGGAAAGGGAGACGGGACAGAGAAGAGCGAACCTGAGAACCTCCCTGTGGTGCTTCATCTCACGTACGGATGCGGCTGGGCCTTGCTGCCTGGATATTTGGCCAAATGTCATTCTGGGTGTTCCTGTGAGGATGTTTGGAAATGAGACGTACATTTAAATCAGTGGACTTTGGTAAAGCAGGTTATTATTACCCCTGTGTGACATGGGTGGGCCTCATCCAATCTGTTGAAGGCCTGAACAAAGACTGACTTCCCCGCAAAGGGAAGGAATTCTGCAAGCAGCCAGCTTCAGATTTGAACTCCATCATCAGCTCCTCCCTGAGTCCTGCTGGTCTACCGCACTGGCATTGGATCTGTTTGTTTGTTTGTTTGGGGACTTGCCAAAATGTTTGTTTGTTTTGAAACTTACTTTCATAATGGTGTGAGATGATTCCTTAAAGAAATGGGTTGTTTCTGTGGAGAACCCTGACTGACTCACAACCAAGTGTGGACAAGTGAAGAGGAAAAAATGGGAGGCACCCCCAGAAAGCCCCTCAGGGATGGGCTATGGGTGTCTACACTCTGAAGTAACTTTTCCTGGTTTGCAGAACCTTTTGAGGACACACTTCCCCCCCCCCCACACACAACCACCGCCCCCCAGGAAACAGACACAAGACAGTCTTGGAAAATTTCAGTTTCTTCACCAAACTTGGCCACTTACTTCAGCTGAGGTTGTGTTAGCATGATGTGGACAACGTGTTTTTGCAACCCTGCAATAACTGACACAGAGACACAGCTGGTGGGAGAAATGAACAGAAGCTAAGAAACACAGCAAGAAGGGTGGCCCCAAATGCCAGAGCCGGGAAGCCAGGGGTGGGGGTTGGGAGTGGGCAGAGGACTGGGGAGCCGGGGAGGCTCAAGAGGCAGCCACTCCCGGGGAGCACAGGGCTCAGGGAAGAGCTTCTGCAGAGACCCTGGGTGATGATGGCGGGTCTCTGGGAAGCCCCGCCGACCGGCGGCCACCTGGTTTCCATTGCTTCCTTCCTCCCATGGTCCATCAGAAGAGACCTCCACCCCCGATCCCCTCTGAGCAGAGTGGACAGAGCTCCCGTTTCTAAGGTCTGACCTCTCGCCTGAAGCTGCTGGGTAAAATAAATGAGGTGGTACAGGTAGCTCACTGGAACCACCGTCTACACAAGCTTGGAGCTGGGTTACCTCTCCTTTAGCAGTTTTCCCTCCACAAGATGAGACAGGCTGAGGGTATAGAAAGAGGTTGAGAAAGAGGAGGGGAGGGAAAGGGAGGGAAGCAAAAGGAGCCAGAGTGATGGAAACCTGCTCATAGAACCTGCATCACTGCCCCTGAAACATGCAGGAAAATTACAGGAAAGCTCAAAGGGGCTGGGATCTTCAGCAGCAACTAAAGCAAGGAGCATCATTCAGGAACATGCAGCTCCAGGAGAGAACAGGAATCTTGCCGAGGTGAGGGGAGTTGTTTACCTGAGTATATTCAGGGTTACAATATTATCTACATTTGATATATGGGGGGACAACTTTTATTTTTGTATTACAAGCTTCAAGAAAGATTGGACCAACTCCTAGCTGATGAAAATATGTAGCAAGTTGAATGAATTCTTGGCAAGCATCCCCAGGAATCTTTGGGTGGAAAAGGGGAGGACTGTAAGTGTGGGGCTTTCTTGTTTATCAAAAGGAATGGAATCTAAGAAAGAGTACAAATGAACTAATTTACAAAACGGAAAGAGTCACAGATGTGGAAGATAGCCTTATGGTTACCAGGCTGTTGTGGGGTTGAGGGAGGGAAGGTCTAGGAGATTGGGACTAACATATACACACTACACACTACATATACAAACTACACACTACATGTACAAGCTACCCACTACGTATACATACTACATATACACACTGCACACTACATATACAAACCGCATACTACATATACACACTGCACACTACATATACACACTGCGCACTACATATACAAACTACACACTACATGTACAAGCTACACACTACATATACAAGCTCCCCACTACGTATACATACTACATATACACACTGCACACTACATATACAAGCTATATATACACACTGCACACTACATATACACACTACTTTATGGAAAATAGATAACGAATAAGAACCTGCTGCGCTGCACAGGGAACTCTATAGGCCAACTCTCCTCAGTACTCTATGATGGCCTATAGAGGAAGGAATCTAAAAGAGAGTGGATATATGTATATGTATAACCGATTAACTTTGCTATACTCCTGAGGCTAACACAACATTATAAATCAAGTATACTCCAAAAATAATTTAAAAACTAAAAACGTTTAAAAAAAAAAAAAAAGAACATTGTAAAATGAAGGGGGCAGGCAGGAGTTTTTTTAGGAGAAGGGCTAACTCCGGGAGGTGAAGTGTTTCTGTCCGACCACTAGAGGGCGGCAGCTCGCCCCATCCTGCGCCTGGACTCCAGGCCCGGCAGCTCCTCGGCTTGTGCAAGTGGTCCTTCTAGGCACCCTGCCAGGGATCCCAGGTTGTTTTTCCTTTTGTTTTCGTAACCACTACACTCTTTTAAAACAGAAAGTCGTTTCAGAGAAAACAAATAAATCTAAACCCCAGAAAGAAACCCAAGTTGGTCAAAATATGCACACGGAGCTGTCAACTCTCACCCCATCTCCCTTGTGGTCAGAACTGGGGTTCTGCCCATCACCTCACCTCCCCTCCCCTCCCCCCTCCCCCCCACACAACCACATCCTTCAGAGCAACGCTTCCCAAATGTTTCCTGGTGAAAACTTTTATTATGTTTGTGTATGCCAGCCTGTGCATTTTTAAAAGATGTACAAATTATTAGTCCTATGTTTTGTTATTAGATTCAACAAACATAACATTTCATTTCAATAAACATAGTCGGAACAAACCACACAGAATAAAAAGGGAAATGAACTGCATGCATTGTCCACTGGAGGTGCGCTTACAGGCACTGAACACAGACAATCGCTGTTCTGTTTGGTCTTTCTGTCTTTCCTTAATAACAGAAATTACATGCGTAACATGATTACCCCATAGGAGAGGCCTGTGACCATGCTGAGAGGACATGTCTCCTGAAGTTAGTTTGCCATTCGCTTGTTACCACCAAACCAGGGTGGTGACGCTGCCACCTGCAGGCATTACTGTGTATAACATCTAAACTATTTCTGTGCTTTGCTTCAGTGACTCTTAATGAGGCAAAACAGTCTCACCTGGATAGCCACAGAAAGGAAAGAAGGAATGTTAAAAACTCTTCAACTAACTCAGAATCTGTTTTTAGCATTTATACAAACCGATGGAAATGACTCTATGTTTTCAGATTTTGTCTTCCTCCCTTCCTCAGTTCCAACAAGCAATGGTTGCATGCAGATTATTCTTCCATGAAAGAAACAGACTCTGGGTCTGCACTTCGTACATATGGACTTTCTTTGAAGGAATTTAGAATGTGAGCATTCTACGTCCGTCAGAAGCTGTTCAGTGATCCCTGTTTGCTTCTGGGCAGGTAACTTGTGGCACATGCCGTCAGGGTCTGCAGAACTCTGTCCTGCAAGTGTGTAACTTTCCTCTCTGCCCTTTGGTCTCATGATTTATCACCTGAAAGTGTTAAGGTCGTTGAGAACATTGCCTGAACCAGGAAGAAGCAGTTCTGGCTGGTCAATGGGCAGTTGTAAAATACTGTGACTAAAATTGTTTTTTAACTCAGAGAAAAGTGAAGTGTCGCTGATGATACGTTTCCGACAGTACTTTTCCTGTGATTCACATGCAGTGACAGCTGTTCATGATCTTTGAGATTCTCAGATTGTAAAAATCATCATCTCAAATTTACCACACTGGTTTTGATGAGGCTGCATCTCTAGTAAAATAATGCAGATTTTCCTGAAGGGAGAGGGGACCCCACCTCCTTTCAGAGAGGAGGAAGGAGTGGGTCCTTCTGCCACTTCGGACAGGCCAGCGTCACCTCTCAGGGAGCTGAAGGGGAGAGTGCAACTCTTGGCCATTGAGGAAAGAGGAATCATTCATTTAATGTAAGAAAAATGCCATTATTAACTCTGGAAAGTGATGTCAGGTTGACTTGTTTCTCTGATCTGAGGACCATATACATAAGCACACATACATGATTCCAGAGCACAAGGCAGATTTCTTCACTAAATAACCTGTCTTGAGAGTTTCTAGGTTACTGCTCTTTTTACCTTCTTTAAAAAGAAAATTTCAAACTATGTCATCATTTTGCTTTTCCACCTGCCTGCATAAAATCCATAAGATGTGTTTTCTGGATTTGGCTTCTGTTGTTTTTTTGTTTTTGTTTTTTTTTGCTAAACAAAGTTTTCTAAATCACTTAGTTTATTTGACCTTGATGTGGCCTTTTAAGCCATCAGCAAACCTGAGGTCTGCTGGCAAGTCCTTCACCTGAAGGCAGAGAAGTAGCAGAGCTGTTTCTGAAACCGCGTTCCTGCTCCTGAGACGCTTTCGTTCAGTGACCAACTCTCAGGCGCACCGCGGGAACTCAGAAAACACTGGCTGAATTGTACCAGAAAGAGTCAAGGGATAACAGTCTGGAAAATTTTATTTCTACCTCTTGTAAAATGTGTGGTGCATGTCTGTGTGGTGTGTGTGTGTGCGTGTGCACATGCAGGCATGTGTGTGCACCTGTGTGTACCCCCCCACCCCCGGGGGGAGTGCAAACCTCACTGGGAACTAGTGAGGAGAGGACTCTTGCCCCCAGGCACGCACAGAGCTGCTGCCTCATCCTGTGCAGGCCTCAGGCTCCCTCCTCAGACACTTCCCCCCACCCGCCCTCTGAACCAACCCCTTCATCCTTTCTGCTGCCTCCTTTTCCTCATGAGCTGATTGGTTCATACAAACACTCACACACGTGTGTGTACTGTTTGTATTTCTTGTCCATCTCCCCCTCATCCACTGAAGTAAAAGTTCTAGCATCAAGGACCCAGCAGTCCTTGAATTGTCTGAGTCGAATCAGAGAGACAGAGTCAGCACCTGTCCAAACAGCGGGCCCTGCAGGGGTGTCCCCAGCTGGGCTGTAGCCCACGACCCCAGCCTCAGCTCCTTTGCAAGCCTGGACTTGGGGGTGTGAGAGGCCTCATTCATGGGAGTCTGAGAAGGTCCCCCATCTTCCTAGAGTCACAGTCTCCAGAGTTCCAGCCCCAAGTCTCACACTAGCTCTCTAAGGTGGCAAGCTGACCTAGGCCCACGTGTGAAGGGACAGGGTGATGGTGCCCTTGGAGAGACCAGCAGGTCTAGCATGGCCGACCCCAGAGCAAGAGGGTCCCAGACACACAGCAGACAAGCAGTCACCCTGTGGGAGGAACGGAGCACCCCATAAGGGACCGGTGATATTTAGATCCAAGTGCACTGGGAAACTGAAACCTCCAACAACTCAAAATGGTGTTGGCTATTTAAGAGCAATTTAGGGCACATTTATTCTTAACAGAAAGCTTCTTGTGCCTGCCCTGGAGTGCCTCCCCCTGGGATTGCTTGTGAAACTGGTGATGACTCAGAACTTCGGAGCAGAGCAGGGCATCCCCGGCCCGTATCTCGCTCAGTCCTTCGCAGACCCTGATTTCCGCCCCCCCCACCCCCCTGTCACCCCCGCTCTCTGCTCACGGGTGTCAGACTGCAGGGCTGGATCACTGCACGGCCCCGCCCAGGACTAGAGGCTCTGCAGTTGTTGCCTGATGAGTAACCCGAGCGTGGTCCAGTCTCCTGCCAATTATCTTTGATAAGATCAAGCCCACAGCATACCAGTTTTTCCCACTGATTTCATGATAAATACTCGTTCCTGGAACCCAGGCCCACAGCAGGTGTTGTGGTCATAGCAACAACAGGATCAGGATGATAAGCAGTAGGGCAGAAAGGTCTGACCATCTCTCACCTAGGTTCTCAGCCTCGGCACCGCAGGACCTTTGGGAGGACAGTCCTTGGTCCAGAGGGCTGTTTCCTGGGCCGAATGATACCCAGATGCTTAGCCATCCTCTCAGCCTCCATGTACCAGATGCCATGGCCACCTCACCTTGGTTAGGAAAAACACCAGAAATTTCCCCAGAAATTTCCGAACATCCCCCTGGTCAGGAATGGGGGGGTGGCAGGGGGATGCCAGGTCCAACCAGCCCATCGAGCTTTTCTGGAAACACAAGCTCTGAGGGGGGAGAGGAAACATCAGGGCTGCCTGGAGGAAAACCTCAGCGGACTCAGAATGCTGTGGTGCATCCACCCCAAGGGCGAGACTTCAGAAGGCAGTTTTGGGTGCTCCCAATTATAATCCCAGGCCTCCAACTGATACCATCATCAGTTTGCCCACAAAAATGCAGCTCTGGCTTAACTTTAACCTTTACAAGGCTGTTTGTTTCATCTTGTGAGTTTTTTTCTGGACCCTGCAGGGTGGACAGATCTCCAGGGGCTTGAGAAAATTCCAAGACCCACTCCCTCTCTTAGGGAACGTGCTTCTTGACTTGCTGATGACAACTGCTGTGTTTGCGAGCAGGCATGTAGTCCAGGCAGACCAGACATCAGTCAGAGGCCTGCTCTCCTGCTTCTGAAGCCCAAACAAGACTCTGTTTTCATTTCCCTAAAACAGCAGTGATTCCATTTTAAATGCTTGTGTGTGGGTGCACTGTGTGTGCTCACTCAGTTGTGTCCAACTCGGTGACCCCATGGACTGTGGCCCGCCAGGCTCCTCTGTCTGTGGGGTTCTCCAGGCAAGAGTACTGGAGTTGGTGGCTATTTCCTCCTCCAGGGGATCTTCCCGACCTAGGGATGGAAATGAGCTCTCCTGGGGCTATATTAGCAGGTGGATTCTTTACCACTGTGCCACCTGGGAAGCCCCATATGCATATGTATGTATATATTCTTTTTCAGATTCTTTTCCATTATAGGTTATTATAAGATATTGAACATAGTTTTCTGTCCTATACAGAAGGGCCTTGTTTATCTTATAAACCCATTCTTTTATTATCCTAAATAAATTATTTATTTCAAAATGTTTATTGAAATATAGTTGATTGACAGTGTTGTGGTAGTTCCAGGTGAACAGTAAAGTGATTCAATTATATTTACATATGTAATTATATATAATCATTTTTTGGAGAAGGCAATGGCACCCCACTCCAGTACTCTTGCCTGGAAAATCCCATGGACGGAGCAGCCTGGTAGGCTGCAGTCCATGGGGTCGGTAGGAGTCGGACACGACTGAGCGACTTCACTTTCATTTTTCACTTTCATGCATTGGAGCAGGAAATGGCAACCCACTGCAGTGTTCTTGCCTGGAGAATCCCAGGGATGGGGGAGCCTGATGGGCTGCCATCTCTGGGGTTGCACAGAGTTGGACACGACTGAAGCAACTTAGCAGCAGCAGCAACAGCAACAGCATAATCATTTTTTACATTCTCATAGCTTATTATATAATATTAAGTATAGTTCCTTGTACTGTACAGTAGGTCCTTGTTGGTTATCTATTATATATAGTAGTTTTTATATGTTAATTTCAAACTCTTAATTTATTCTTCCCTCCTTCCTCTTTGGTAACCATAAATTTGTTTTCTATTTTATAAACTCATTCTTAATAAGCAAGAAACCAAGGCCCAGGAAGGGATTTGCTGAGGACTCCTGTTGGGCCCCTGTTGTAGAGGCCTCTTGGTTTTCTAGAATGGCAGTGAGCACACAGCAGCATCTGTCTGGAGACAATACAAGCAGTTTCCCGTGATGAGAAAGTTCCTGGGTAACAAGCAGGTGGTGCACGAGGAATCTGGACATATATGTTCAAATAACAAGAATTTGGTCGTTTTTCCATCTCTGTCTACGGATGAGCAACACATAATATGAGGGCTGTCAGGACCAGCAAGGTGTTCCTTATGCTCAGGCATAATGTCTGGCACAGGCAGATATTGTGATATTTGTTAAATTAGGAGGAAAAAAAAAAGTTTGGCTCAGAGCCAGGGCACTGACTGCGGGCATGTAATGATTTACACAGGACCCAGCACCCAGGGTTAATACCCACCCTGGCCTTCCATGGGCTTGATAAATGGGGAGGCAAGTGTGTGGGGATGGGGTGCTGGGGGGCAGTGCACCCCCTTTTCTCCTGCTAAGACAGCAGCTCCATTACCTTTCTGACACATTCATTGTCGATGCTGTTAAAAAATAAAACCTGCTTTAGTTCTGAGTACTTTGCAAGGAAGCTGGATGGTGACGTCTGCAGGTGGATCCTGGGTGGGGGCGGGGTGTGTGTGGGGGGGCCAGGCGACCCCCCTCCCATCCTGATGCCTGCACAGGGCCCTCACCTGTCCAGTAGCCAAACTGGAGGCCTGGTGAGTCCACAACTTTAGAGCAAATGCTGCCTTCACGCTGCCAGCCCGGCGGGAACTCTGGAGGCCACGAGACCTGCAGAAAGCTCTGCCTTCTGTGCACAGAGACACGGCATCACCTGAGTCTTTTTCGTGTTGAAAAGGCAGATTCCAGGGAATTCCTTGGCATCCAGTGGTTAGGACTCGGTGCTTTCATTGCCAAGGCAAGTGTTCCGCCCCTGGTCAGGGAATTATGATCCTTCAAAGCTGTGCAGCACAGCCCAAAATAAAAGACAGATTCTAGAGTTTCACTGCAGGCAATTTTCAAGCAGGAGCTTTTCGTGAAGGTGTCCCTGGTGATTCTGATGGGCTGCCTCGTTTGGAAACTGGCCACTAAAAAACACCATAGAATTCACCACCTTCTTTTGCTGGATGGGAACGTGAGGGTGGCAGGTGGCCTGGGACACCTGAGGTCATCTGCACCCAGCGGCACCTGAGCTCTGATTCAGGAGGGAGGTGTGATCAACACCTGATGCAAACAACTCCTGCCTCTGGGAAGTGGCTGGCCACGCGGCCCGTGAGGCAGACGTGCCCTGGAGAGCAGCAGACGAGGACAGGACCCAGCCAGCTGCAGCCAAGGTCAGGCACCAGGGAGAGAACAGGAGCAAGTGCAGGGAGTTCCGGGGCATGTGCCACCCCTGACCACCATGTGAGCTCCACTAACCGAATAATCAGGATGCAGACCTTCCATGGGAACACAGAGGGTCTCTCCCCAGCCTGTCCCTCCAAACCCCTGCCCCTTCTCAGAAGCAAATACTGCTTCCACTCGGTGACTTTCTGTTAGTCTCCAGGTTTCCCCTGTGTTTCAATATGTGGATGTGCACGCACGTATATTTTTTTTTCTTTTGCCCCACACAAATGTGCTTAAATCTGAAGTTTCTCCCTGAAAAGACCCTGACCCGAGCTTTCTCAGGCAAAGAGTGTTAATGATCTCCGCCCTCTGGAAAGCAGTGAGGGATGCAGGCCCTCCTGACGTGGCCCCAAACTATAAACAAGGCCTTGAGTCTGTTTTCAGACACAGCAGAGCGGAGTGGAAATAGCTACCATGGACCACGTGAAGAGGTAAACTGAGGTGAGCGCAAAATTGCCGAAAAGATGAGTTTATTCAGGAACAGCAGTAATTGCATCAGGGCACACAAACTGTAGAAGCCATAAGTGAGTCAGTCAAAGATGTGGAGTAGGCTATGTTTATGGCCAGGAAATGTAAAGAAGGGAGAGTCCAGTTAGTCTATTAAAATAAAAATCAGTTTAAAAAAGTACAAAGACCAGGCCTGAAAGTTCCCTGAGCAGACAAAACCAGCCCAGGCAGGCAAACAAAGCTCAGATGAGCCTAACCCAGGTCATTTCTTTTTCTCACCTCTGGAACCATAAGCAAACCCTCCAAGGCTGATATGAGGCAACCTATGACCAAGGCCCTCTCATTTAAGAAAACTGTAATATTATCACTTTTCTGTGAACCAAGCATTTACAGAAATTCTGTTTCTAGTCCTGAAGTTTTACTTTTCTGAGGGCACATGCATAAGATTTTCCATTTTATATCTTCTGGTTCCATTTCAGATTGAAATCCTTTCACAAACGTGGGCTGTGGCATTTAGAGAAGGGCCATCGCTGGGGTGTCAAGAGTTTGGGGAGCTCTCAGGAGTGGAGTACCGGGAGTTCTGAGGTCCTAGGAGACGGAGAGTTAACCGAGGTGCAGACACGTGTGTTAGTCGGGATGGCTGCTGTAACGAAACACACAGGCTGGGAGCCTGAAGGGCAGAAGCTCCTGTCTCGTGGTTCTGGAAGTGGCCTTCTCATCGTGTGCTCATGTGGCAAAGAGAGCAATGAATCTCTTCCTCTGCTTATAAGACTACCCGTCCTACAGGGATGGGGCCTTGTGACTTCTTTCAGCCTTAACTACCTCCTTAAAGGGCCCACCTCCAAACACAGGGCTTCAACATGGGCAACTGGGGGACACCATTCAGTCCATGGCAGCACTCACTTCATTCATTTCCTCCAGCGACTGGTCATCTATACCAACAGCAGACTCTCCTGGGAGGGGAGATGATGGGGGTCTCCATGCGGCCCCTCCCTCAGACCTCACTGATGTCAGGGGAAGCAGCCAGCATGCCAAGAACATGACAGGAAGGAGGCTGTAAAAGGGGCAGCCCAGAAGTACCAGGCACTTCTGGACAAGGGAAGGTCAGGGAGGACTTCTCAGAGGAGGTGGCTGGCAAACAAGAGAGAGGCTCACCCACAGGAGCCGCCAGCCCCCAGGAGCAGGGCGCCTTCTTCCCTCCTGCGGCGCTCAGCACATGGTGGTTATGTCATAAATATCGTTGAAATGCAGTCGAGTCCATCTCTGCTGCAGAGCGCTCCATGCTCAGTAGTCACGCAGGGCACGTGGGCTGGCCCGGGGCCCGTGAGCTGTCAGTGAAAGTGGCTGTTCTTACTCTAAGGAGCGCCGCACACAGGTGCCCCGCCAGTCCCTCCCCTGATCTGTGTAAACACCACACATTCCAGCTGTGCTGACCTGACGGGCTCTGTCTTGAATCTCCCTGGTTCACAGATGGGGCAAGTCCAGCCAAGAGGTTGTCCCAGCAGCTCCACAGGCCCGGCAGCTCCACAGAGAAAGCAGGAGCCTGGAGCCCTGCCACTGACGAGGAAGGGAACCTCAGGCTGGTGGCACACGTCTCTGTCTGCTTCCTTCTCGTCCAGTCACCTCTCCCCTCTCTTTACTCTCCCAGCTCTCCACCTTCAGTCACGTTCTGGGCTCACATTCTGCATCTCGGGAAACCCAAACCGAGACACTGCTTCTGCGGAAATGTCTATGCAACTCACCACCACTTCCCCAAATCACCTCCTCCTCCGGGTTATGCTACCTTGGTCCGGGGCATCACCTTTTTCCTAGACAGAGCCAGGAATCGAGCTCAGTCTGTCTCCAGTGTCTGCGAGACTTTTCCTTCTTAACATCCCTGAATCCATGTCTCCTTTCTTCCCCGCTCCACGACCTTAGTTAAGACCCTCATTGCTCCACCAGCTCCTCCCTTGGCCTCCCAAGTCCAGTCTTCTCTTTCTCCACCCACACTTCCCTGAGATGGTTTCTAAAATGGCAACTGGCTTGTGTATTTCTCCTGATTCAAATCTTCCCAGACCTCCCTATTGCCTAAGGAAGAAACCAAAGCCAAACTCACACACTCTTCCTCAGATCCCCACCTTGTTCCGTGGTCCTCACTTGCTGCCAATCAGAGCACCTATCCAGTGCCATGGCAGCGGCCTGTCTGCTGGTCCATCTCCTCAACTAGACTTTTGCAGGAAACCAACATAAATCTTGGTCCTCACTGCACCCCAAGACCCTAAACACCACCCAGCACATAACAGAAACCACATATACACACCTGAGTCAGTGAGTGAAAGGAGAAATGTTTGAATACGATGAACTCTGTCCCTTCCCCTAAATTTTGCTGTGCACTTAAAACTGCTCCAAAAAATTTGTCTTGAGCAAAAAAAAAAAGTTTAAGTGACAGAAGAAGCTCATAGATTATAAAAGATTTGAGAGATATTTTGATTAAAAAAAGCAACACCAGCCAGAAACTAGAAAGACTAGTATTAGTCAACCTTGGGCAGGAAGAAAATCCTATCCCTAAAGGTTTGAGGAAAGGAAACAGCCCAGCTTTTGTGAGGGACTAGGGTGAAGTCCTGGAGAAGGTGGTGGCACCCTACTCCAGTACTTCTGCCTGGAGAATCCCATGGATGGAAGAGCCTGGTGGCCTGTAGTCCATGGGGTCGCTGGGAGTCGGACACGACTGAGAGACTTCACTTTCATTTTTCACTTTCATGCATTGGAGAAGGAAATGGCAACCCACTCCAGTGTTCTTGCCTGGAGAATCCCAGGGACAGGGGAGTCTGGTGGGCTGCCATCTCAGGGTCGCACAGAGTCAGACACGACTGAAGCGACTTAGCCGCAGCAGCAGCAGCAGAAGGGTGAAGTCTGGGGCACCGCATGGAGAGTGCAGCTCAGCTAAAGGCCTGATGCGGGCTGCCAGCCAGGTGGCCGCCTGACTCAGTGCCCCCGGGGCCACCTCTCCAGCTCCCTGAGCCTCTGGCAGGAAGGGTTCCAGCGTGCACTCCCGTCCCAGGAACTCCATCTGAGCGGCTCCTCGGGGACCCAGAGCAGAGCAGGCGCCGCCTCCAGGCCTGCAAGCCCAGCGCAGGATCCAGCTGCAGCCGAAGGGAGATGCGCGTCCACATGACTCCCTGACAACTCAGGGCTTGACGTGAAGGGTTATTTATTCGAATCTCTCCCTGGCCTTGGACGCCGCCCTTCACGTTGGTGTGTGCGGTTGTGCAATCCTCCAGCCCTATAAAGGCGGTGACCCTGCTGCCTCTGGAGCCTATGGAGCCCGGCCTCCCCTGAGCCTCCCTCCCCGGGCCTCTGGCCGCCGGCGGCCACCATGAGGGTCCTCCATCTGCTGCTGCTGGCCCTCGGCCTGCTTCTCTCCCAGCTGGGCCCAGGTGAGCCAGGACCCTGCAGCAGCCGGGGCTGGAACTTGGGTACACATCTGAGGTTGACCTTCTCTGCAACCCAAACCCAAGGCAGCAGGAAGGCCTCTCCGGGGCTAAGCGGCCTGTCGGGGGCAGATGGCATGGGGTGGTCTGACCGAGGGGTCCAGGCCATCCTGAGTGCAAGGAGTGCACCTGCCTGCCTAGAGCCTCCCTGGGCTAGTTCTCCCAGGAGCCTGAGGGCAGCTGAGCAGCAGGAGAGCCCTCCTGTTTCTCTCTCATGTCTCCCTCAGGGCTCCCTTCCCTCTGCCTTTGGTGGGGATGTCAGGTGCCAGGCAGCCCCCACAACCCAAGCCCTGTCTCTGTCTTGGGATTCCATAAAGTATCCTCTGTGAAGGGGACCCCTACTCCATCTGCAAGATGCCCCCTTACCCCCGAGAGGCACAGTGTCCCAGCCAGCCCAGAGGTGCACCCCGTCTCTTGCCAGGGCCCAGGGTGGACGCTCCCAGATGTTCTCCTGCAAGCAGGTGCCACCTGCCCTGCCCACAAGACCAGTTCCACCGGAGTCTTTGACTCGTGTGCAGACACTCAGGGATCCACCTTCCTTGAGAAATCCTCTCACATCCTCCAGGGTGGCCCATTCCCCAGTGCACCGCAGGGGAGCTCTGTGTCAGGCCAGGGGATGCCAGTTCCTCAGGGTCAAAGCAGCAATGCCCCTGGTGTAAGAGAAGGCGAGCCCCTGCCTGCCAGAAGAATCAAGAACACAGTTTATCCCAGCCCTGCCACTCAATCCCAGGTCGTCTCCAGCCAGTCACCTCTTCTGGCTGTTAGTTTCCACGTTGGCAGAGTGAGTGGGCTGCGGCAGAGGGCTCTAAGAGCCTTAAGCTCTGGAATTCCCTGCAAGCCTCGCTGTGCTTTCCTCCAGGCCAGCACGTCGTTGTGCAGTTGTGCCTCACTTACTCCAGGGGTTCCTCAGAGCTCCCCTCGGACAGCTGGGTTCCGAAGTATTCCAATGCAGACTTTAATGTTTCCAGTCGGGACCCTTAAGAGACTCAGAGAAATCCATGCAGTGTCCTGCTGTTATCATACTCATCTCACAGCACGTGAGTTCATGAACAGCCGTGCAAAGTCTCTTACCGCAGCTCAGTTCACACTGAAAATGTTTGAAAGCCACTATATTAACATGAAGAGTTGTTTTCAGTCTGTGACATCTAAGTAGGATTACAGGCATCTCATCCAAAGCCTCGAAAAAACGTGTTCCTGGGGACACGCAGGAGGAATTGCGCTTACTAATCACTCCTTCCAGAAATGGCAGCTGATCTGATGGCATGCCCAGCGTAAACTGGACTGGCTTAGATACTGCCCTTGGACGACAGGCAAGCCCTGTCTGCACAGAAGCAGCAGCAAAGAGGGCCTCAGGATGGGGACCTTCAGGACTGCTCGCCGAGCCCAACTGCTCTTCTAGAAGGGGTGGAGTGAGGTCCTCCCCACCTCTGGGCTGGAGCTAGGGGGGCCTGAGCAGCAGGGTCCCTGCAGATGGAGCACCCCCTCTGAGCCCTGAGATGCTCACACCAGGAAAGGGGCTGCAGGGAAGGGCAAGCTCGATACCACATTTTCTGGGGGATGCGAAACTTCTGGAGGGGAGGAAGACCCCAGGTGTTTTCTGCATCAGAACACACCAGGGTCCCCAACCTGTGTCCCAGGGTTGAGGTGCCCCGTGCTCAGCTGCCAGCTGGGGTGTTTCCCCTCCTTGTGGTTGCGTGTTCGTTGCTTTGTGCTGGTTGTTGCAGCTGCTGCAGCCGCCCCTGCAATACCCGCCCTGCCAGCAGGCTGCCCCAATGCCAGAGGCCTGGGGCTAGTGCAGGGAGGGAGGCGGCACTGCTCAGCCACCCCGAACCCCTACAGGGTCGGTTCACTCCTTTTCTGGAAGAGCCCTCAGACCGGGTCGTTTCACAGGTAGGGAATCGAGGCCTGTGAGGCCCCGGGGAACCAGCGCTTTGTGGTCACTGCAGGAGATCCTAAGACTTGGTGTTCTTGGGCAGTTTTTATCCTGGTCAGAGAAAAAGGCCTGTGTCGCCCACTATTAGCTTACACGGATGGTCTTTGTGTGAACATGGAATAATGTCACAGTGGCAAGGCTACCCAGGTCCCTGCAGAAGCTGGACAGGAGCCCAACAGAGGTGCTGAGAAAGGCTGAGGCTGTGTCCTTGTTGTTCAAGGAGTATCCGGCGAAGAGCTGCTGCAGGCAGGCATTGCCCCAGGATGAGGGGATGCATTAGGGAACAGCCCCAGAATCCATGGTTGCACATTTGAGAAGCAGAGCACAAGCAAACCGATTACAGAATTCCTTAGCCAATGACAGTTGTGCTGTGAAATGCTGTTAAGAGCACAATACTAGGGGAACACGTGACGGTGAGAGCTGACAGGGTCTCGAGGAGCTGGGAAGGCTTTGTTGAGGATGCTGAGAAGTGAGGGAATGATGAAAGTCATTTTTGAGTTCATGGAATTTTCAAAATAATATTTAACTCTCTCCCAATTAAAAGTCAAGATATATCACAAAAGAATCAGATTTTTATCTTCTTTCCTTAAAAATGTTTTAAAATTTTTATTTAACTTTTAATTTTATATTGGAGTATACTTGATGAAAAATGTGTTATGTTCAAGTGTACAGCAACATAATTCAGTTGTACTTATACATGTGTCTACTCTTTTTTCAAAATCTTTTCCAGTTTAGGTTGTTACATAATATTGAGCAGAGTTCCCTGTGCTATTTGGTAGGTCCTTTTGGCTGTGTTCTCAGTGGCTTCAGTCAATGTCTGTCTCTGTGATGCCATGGAGTGTAGCTCGCCAGGCTCCTCTGTCCATGGGATTCTCCAGGCAAGAACAATAGAGTGGGTTGCCATGCCCTCCTCAGGAGATCTTCTTGACCCAGGGGTTGAACCCAAGTTTCCTGTGTCTCCTGTATTGCAGGCAGATCCTTTACCTGCTGAGCCACCAGGGAAGCCCTTTGGTTATCCAAATCAAATATAGCAGTGTGTACATGTTGCTGCTGCTACTGCTGCTGCTGCTGCTAAGTCGATTCAGTCATGTCCAACTCCGTGCGACCCCATAGATGGCAGCCCACCAGGCTCCCTCGTCCCTGGAATTCTCCAGGCAAGAACACGGGAGTGGGTTTCCATTTCCTTCTCCAATGCATGAAAGTGAAAAGTGAAAGTGAAGTCGCTCAGTTGTGTCCGACTCTTCATGACCCCATGGACTGCAGCCCACGAGGCTCCTCCATCCATGGAATTCTCCAGGCAAGAGTACTGGAGTGGGGTGCCATCTTCTCCTAAAGACACAACAGATGTGGCAGATTCCTGCATGGCAGCAGTGAGCTGTGGCTCAAGAGTGGCTTTGCCTTCACACAGGATGCACTCCTCGGGACCCCAAACACCCCACCAGTCCCTACGGCCTCACCTCAGCCCATTTCACGGAGCTGTGTTATCTGCCTGGCCGAGGTGGGAATCTGGATTTTCAGCCCCAACTTAATTAAACCATTGAAAGTGAAACTGTTTGGAGTCATTTTTGGCCAGGGGTGTTTCTTAAGAGCTCTGGTACCAAAGTTCTTTATCTCTTAGCCCAGAAAAGAATTCAAGGACAGGCAAAGTGATGCTGCTGCTGCTGCTAAGTCGCTTCAGTCGTGTCTGACTCTGTGTGACCCCATAGATGGCAGCCCACCAGGCTCCACCATCCCTGGGATTCTCCAGGCAAGAACACTGGAGTGGGTTGCCATTTCCAAAGTGATAGAAGTGATTTATTAGACTATGACATTTGTGAGGTTTAAAAGTGGGCAGACAATGGGGTGCTGCACCCCAAAAACTTACTGCCTTTGTTTATAAGCAATGGAAAAGTGGGGAGGGGGAGAAGAACTTCTTTGACTTTCTTAGGTGGACATCATGCTTCCAACATTGCTCTTCCTCCAGGTTGAACAGGGGCATTTTCTCATCCCTTCTTGGTCGAGCTAGGTCCACAAATTAATTTTACTATGTGTGCAGAGACCATGTCTGGGGATCATTGACTCACTGAGCTCACTGGGCAGACGTGGATCTCATGCCACTGTTGTTTTACTGTTTTGAGCCATGCCTTGTGCCTCTGCTGCATGGTTTTGTTGCTAAGCAAGCACCGAAGAATTGATGCTTATGACCTGTGGTGTTGGAGAAGACTCTTGAGAGTCCCTTGGACTGCAAGGAGATCCAACCAGTACATTCTGAAGGAGATCAGTCCTGGGATTTCTTTGGAAGGAATGATGCTGAAGCTGAAACTCCAGTACTTTGGCCACCTCACATGAAGAGTTGACTCATTGGAAAAGACTCTGATGCTGGGAGGGATTGAGGGCAGGAGGAGAAGGGGACGACAGAGGATGAGATGGCTGGATGGCATCACTGACTCGATGGATGTGAGTCTGAGTGAACTCCAGGAGTTGGTGATGGACAGGAAGGCCTGGCATGTTGCGATTTATGGGGTTGCAAAGAGTCAGACATGACTGAACGACTGAACTGAACTGAACTGAACTGAAGCCTGCTTGGTTTTATGGTTAAGCAAGCCTGCTCTCAAGTGATCATTAACTCACAGGGGTCTCCAATATTTTTCTGCTTTCAGTCCCCTAGTGGGATTAACTATTTAATCACCTATTTTGTCTCTTCACTCTGCCTCTGTCAAAATGAGAGAGGGCAAGGACAAACCACATGGGAAGGAGAGCTGGTATGAGAGCCCAGGAGGTAGGCGAGCCGCTCAGTCGTGTCCGACTCTTTGTGACCCCATGGACTGTAGCCTGCCAGGCTCCTCCATCCATAGGATTTCCCAGGCAAGAATACTGGAGTAGGGTGCCATTTCCTTCTCCAGGGAATCTTCCTCCACCCAGGGATTGAACCCTGGTCTCCTGCATTGAAGGAGGAAAAAAACAAAACAAAACAAAACAGAGCTCTTACCCTTACTCTAGTCCTCCCAGCTCCACTATGGGGAGGAAGAATCATTACCCCCATTCTGTGGTTTAATAACTTGGCTAAAGTCACATGATTGGTAACAGACAGAGCAGCGACTCTGTCAAACCCAGGCCATCAGCTCCAACTCTGCAGGGCTGTCAAGGCACAAAGTGTGCTGGGACCAGGGTGAGGGCTCAGGAGAGGAGCCAGGGATGTAGGGAAGCACAGGTCAATAAGGCCTGAGGCAGCAGGAGACCCCATCGGTGTTCAGGTGGGCCCCAGAGGCTTTCAAACCAGAGAGTCACAGAATCAAACATGGCTTCTTCTTTGTAAGGATCTATTTCTTCATTCTGGCTGTGCTGGGTCTTCGTTGATGTGAGGACCTTCTCTAGCTATGCAGCAGGGGCTGCTCTTTGTTGCGTGTACAGGCTTCTTGTTGTAGTGGCTTCTCTTGTTGGGGATGAGCACGGGATTTCCAGAACGTGGGCTTCGGTAGTTGCGGATCCCACGCTCTAGAGCACAGGCTCAGTAGTGTGGCACATGGGGCTCAGTTGTTCTGAGGCATGTGGGATCTTCCTGGGCCAGGGATCAAACCCATGTCTCTTGCATTGCAAGGCAGATTCTTAGCCACTGGACCACCAGGGGTGCCCCAGACATGGCTCTTTTAAGTGATTGGTCTCCTGGGTGTGGAGGCTGGTCGGAGAAGAGGCCCTGTAATCTGGAGTAGTTTTTTATAGATTCTACATAGCAGCCCTGTCAGCTGTAAGCATGACAAATATCTTCCCTCACCTTGTGCCTTAGTTTTTCACTCTCAGAATTTTCCACATTATTTTAAGGTGGTTAAGGGTGTCATATTTTTTCCTTTAGTGTTAGTACTTTGGTGCCTTAAGAAATCTTTTTCTAGCCCAAAGGCATGAAGAATATTCAGTGTTGTCTTCTGAGGGCTTATTGATTTTCCTTTTACATCTAGGTTTATAATCATCTGGCAGTGATTTTTAATGTGCACGTATGGTGTGACTAAGGGTAAAGGGTTTATTTTTTCCATTATGAATATTTAATTGTTCCAGAACCAAGCACGGAGGAGACCATTTTCCTCCACTGTTATGCTGAGCCACTGTTGTTCAACTTTCAGTATCTGCATGGATCTCCTTGGGCATCTTCTGCTATTCTGTTTGTATATTCGTCTGCCCTGTTCAGTTGGTATGTTTGTATCCTCACCATCTGGTCTAATTACAGTAGCTCTATGCTGCTGCTGCTGCTGCTAAGTCACTTCAGTTGTGTCCGACTCTGCACAACCCCATAGACGGCAGCCCACTAGGCTCCTCTGTCCCTGGGATTCTCCAGGCAAGAATACTGGAGTGGGTTACCATTTCCTTCTCCAATGCATGAAAGGTGAAAGTGAAGTCGTTCAGTCGTGCCCGACTCTTAGCTACCCTGTGGACTGCAGCCTAACCAGGCTCTTCCATCTATGGGATTTTCCAGGCAAGAATACTGGAGTGGGTTGCCATTGCATTCTATAATTAGTCTCAAAATCCAGTAAAGCAAATTCTCCTGCCTTTTTTGCTAAGACTGCCTTAGCTATTCTTGGTCCTTTGAATTACCACAAAAATTTTAGAATCAGCTCTTCAAGTTTCACTGCAAGAATCTCCTGGGATTTTCATGGTTTTGGGCTAGCACTGCAGCTTGCTGCTGCTGCTGCTGCTAAGTTGCTTCAGTCATGTCCCACTCTGTGCGACCCCATAGATGACAGCCCACCAGGCTCCCCCGTCCCTGGGATTTTCCAGGCAAGAATACTGGAGTGGTTGCCATTTCTTTCTCCAATGCATGAAATTGAAAGTGAAGTCGCTTAATTGGGGGAAAATTAAAAGTTTAAAAATAATTAATCCTCCAATGTTTAAGCATAGCATTTCTACTTATTGAGGGCCTCTTTAAATTACAAAAAAAAATACTATATTCTTTACAGATAGAGATATTGCACATTATTTTTTAGATTTGTAACAAGGCATGTTTTATGCTCTTCTATAAGGTGTTTTTATTTCTTTCTTTTTTTTCCTGTTGATTGCAGAAGTAAAATTCTTTTTTTTCTTTCTGTATATTGATCTCATGGATAGCAAATTTGCTAAGCTTTCCTGTTAATTCCTTTTAGACTGCCTACATATAATCATAATATCTGCAAATAGAGACAGATTTTTATCTTCCTTTCCAACACTTCTACCTTTTGTTTCTTTCTTTCTTATCTTATTCCCCTAACTAGTGCCTCAAGTACAATGTGGAATGATAATGACTAGCAGTTACGCTCGTCTGATTGCCATCTCATGGAATGTTTCAGTGCTTGACCATTAAGTGTACAGTGTGCTGTAGGCTGCTGTAAGTACTCTTTATCAGGTTAAGGAAGTTTCCTCCAGGTCCTTATTTATTGGAGTTCTTTCTTTCTTTTTTTCAATCATGAATCAATGTTGAATTTTTTCCAATATTTTCCTGCATCTTTTAACATAATATAACCATTGACTGATTAGATAATGAGAACATTTAATCTCTATTCCTCTGTCAGTTAGTTAGGAAAAAGTGATACATTTCTTGGAGAATTAAATGCAGCCATAATAGGATGGACATGTACACACTGCTACATATAAAACGGTTTATATATGTATATATAAGTATTATATATATATATATATATATATATATATATATATATATATATATAAAATGGTATATATAAGTACTATACGTCCAACAAGGACATATTGTATAGCACATGGAACTCTGCCCAATGTTACATGCCAGCCTGGATGGGAGGAGCATTTGGGGGAGAATGGATACATGTACATGTATGGGTGTGTTCCTTTGCATCCGCCTGAAATTATCACAACATTGTTAATCAGCTATACTCCAATATAAAATAAAAAGTTTAAATTAAAAAAAAAGTAACCATAAAAGTGCTATTTCCCAACCAAAAGAAAGATGACCAGCCTCAGAATCTTGAAAGTGATTGAGATCACATAATCTAGTCTCCTTAATTTTAAATTTGAGAACTGGGGTTCAGAATGTTTGAGTGCTTTGCTAAAAATCACACAGACTTATTCTATAATAAGGAACGTAACCAAAGCACTCTGATAAGATATGTTGCTATTCCTTTTTGGCCCTACAATGTACTGAATCTTCAAAGATAATGCCAAAAAATGAGGGCTCACTAAGTGTGGAGACACCATAACCCACCAGCATTGAGGGGGCTCTTCAGATGCCGTGTTTCACGAGTAGCTCCTCAGGTCATCTTGGTGTGAAGCTCTTGCAAGGGAAATCCCTGTGATGTGCTATGCAAAGGGCTGTCTGTCCTGCTTTATCCTGAAATCCCTGTGGCCGCAAGCCAGGAGTCTGACATGGTTGCTTTTCCCTTCTCTCAGGTGCTGGCCAGCTTATGGCTCTCGGCCAGCAGTCTGACAGCTACATATGTGCCAGGAAAGGGGGGACCTGCAACCTATCGCCCTGCCCCCTCTACAACAGGATCGAAGGCACCTGCTACAGGGGCAAAGCCAAGTGCTGCATCCGTTGACTCTGAGCTGGGAGCGATGGCAGAGGGCACTCAGGAGCCACGTGGAGTATTTGTAACCATTGTTTTAATAAAAGGATTTTGTGAGGAGGACGGCCTTTGAGACTAGAATGAGTCTTGTGTCTCCTTTTGGAAGAGATTAAGAAAGTTTGAAGTTCAAAAGGGCAGACATGCCAGGCTGCAAAGCCCACCGAGTATGGGACTGGGGGATGCTGACGAGGCCATAAGCCCTGCCACCTCCACTCTGATTCATCACCAGATCTACAGGTGAGCAATGCAGGGGGTCCAGGTGAGACCGAGAGCACGTGATAAATGACAGAGCCTCAGGCCCCCCTCATTCGTAGCAGAAGCCAATCCCCAGACCCAGCAATCTCAGCAGCCTGTCCATCTACTGAGCCCAGAACTGCTGCCCCTCCTCCTCCCTGGGTCGGGACCGTGGGCTATGGGTTTGTTAACCTTAGCATTTGAGAACTTTCATTAGGACCATAAAACTATCCTGAGTAAGGAGGCCTAATAGCTGGTTCCTGGAGGACCATTTCTAACTCCGGCACCGTCACATGATCTACTTACACATCACTCACAGAAGCATTCTCCAGGACCACTGCCCCTGCCTTTTGTCATCTCTGCACCACAAGGCCTGTAGACACCCACTGCTGGGAGAAAGAGGGTTGCCTTCCCTTTTCTGGCAAGAACAAGTCCACATTCCACTTTGATCAGTCACAAGCACACAAAAAAATCAAGCAGTATAAAAATGTGGGGGAATTCCCTGGTGGTGCAGTGGTTAGGGGAGTGGGTAGTATCAACTAAGTCCTTGTGGTTTATGAGACAACAGATGGTGTTTAAAGTTGATAAGTGAAAATAAGAGGGGTAAGCATGTCATTCAGAGAAGGAGCAGAGGTGAATGTGAAAAACATTGAAAGGCAGTGGCTTCCTGTTAAGTACTTTTGAAGAATTTTGTTTTCACAAAATACATGTATATTTGTGTAAAATGTATGCAGAGTTTGCATGGAGAACATATATTTTGAAGATGCAAAACATGACTGTTGTCCAGTGGAAAAGCCATGACCAGTGCCCCTCCTCAGAGCAGTATCTAAGAGATTTCCATCTGAGTTGTTTCCTGCACTGACATTTTGCTGCAGAATGGCCTGTTCCTAGGAGGTACGAGCTGAAGCATTTAGGGCTGGCTGAAATGTCACAAAGCTGGCAACTTCCTCTGTAATTGCTCAAAGCAAATTAAATTTGCAAAGTGATTACAAATGGTGGATCCGGAGGGAGGATGTACAGGTACACACTGTACTAATCTTGCCTGTGTGTCCATCTGAAGCTTCTCAAGATGAAAGTCAGGTTGGGGGGAGGATGAGAAACATCATCAGAACCAAGAGTTTTGACGTAAGAAAAGATTCATATAAAATTAAAAGGTTATATTAAAATCCTATAGCCTTAAATTTGAATTGGATGTATTAGTATAAAATCTGGACTTTCCCCCTCTTAACAAGTGTATATTTCTCAGCCCCACCCCTACAAATGCAGAGACAGTGAAGTAGCAATGAGCACCCCTAGCACACAGGCCATGGGTCGTTACCTTTGCCACTAGAAAGAACCAGGATGTCTTATAGAAGCGGCAGGTTCCAAGTACGGAGCATGAGATGGACAAGATGAGTCTGGAGTCTCATTGTGCTAGATAGTAGAGAAGCTACCAAAGGCTGGTGAATGTCCAGAGAACACTGGCTCCAATCTGAGAGGGACTCCCTAGGCTAGGATGGAGCATTTTCCATCCTGGCAGAGAATTATGACTATATCTGATTAAATATATAATATAGAAACACATTAAATACACAAAAATATAACAGTAAATTATATTTTAAACACCAAATATAGAAAAATCCACGAGGTCATACTGATACTTAAAAAACAATACTATTTACACTTGGAGTTTGTTACGGTGCCAACTTATCACTCTGGAAACTGGTATATAAGAGAAAAGATTAAGCATTTACTGTGCTCTTCTTGTAGAAACTGTATTTTAGGGTAAACAACCATTCAGTTCAGTTCAGTCACTCAGTCATGTCTCTTTGTGACTCCATGAACCACAGCATGCCAGACCTGCCTGTCCATCACCAACTCCCAGAGTTTACCCAAACTCATGTCCATTGAGTCGGTGATGCCATCCAACCATCTCATCCTCTGTCGTCCCCTTCTCCTCCTGCCCGCAATCTTTCCCAACATCAGGGTCTTTTCAAATGAGTCAGCTCTTTGCATCAGGTGGCCAAAATACTGGAGCTTGAGCTTCAACATCAGTCCTTCCAATGAACACCCAGGACCGATTTCCCTTAGGATGGCCTGGTTGGATCTCCTTGCAATCCAAGAGACTCTCAAGAGTCTTCTCCAACACCACAGTTCAAAAGCATCAATTCTTCAGCACTCAGCTTTCTTTATAGTTCAACTCTCACATCCATACATGACCACTGGAAAAACCATGGCCTTGACTAGACGGACCTTTGTTGGCAAAGTAATGTCTCTGGTTTTTAATATGCTGTCTAGGTTGGTCATAACTTTCCTTCCAAGGAGTAAGCATCTTTTAATTTCATGGCTGCAGTCAAAAAACAACCATTATATGAGTGAAATATTTATAGAAAGTTCCAGCTAATAAATGAAGAATGGATAATAGAATTGGAAAATCACCATTTTGCACCCCTGAATGAAATCATAGAACTAAAACAATGTCATTGGATGGCTTTAAAACATGCACTGGAAAGCCTGGCAGGGAATTTGATGATAGAAAATTAAGGCTGAGACCAACTCAATTCAATGATCAACCTTGTCCTCACTGTAAGCTTACAAGACTCTAAGTTCATGGACCTCCTACTCTGATTCAGAGGAGTGCACACCACCACCCAAGAAATATTCTGGCCAAAAGCATGTCCACTAAAAAAAAAAAAATGCACAACCTAAAAGTTGAGAATTATGTTTATTCGGCTGGCAGTTTTAAGGAGAGAGCCTCTCAGATAAAACTTTGGAAAACGAAGTGGTGAACCCAGTATATATGCCAGGATATATAGGAATTTTTGCGACAACAACACAGTGAGAACAAAAGGTTACTGGTAATAAAAGAAAAACCGATATCCCCAGTTAAGGAATTTAGCACTTTTCTAGGTATGGGAAGATGCAAGAGTTTGGGCTCACTGAAATCATTCCTCGGCTCTCTGGGGCCAGGATCCTGTGTTTTCTCATCCTGAGTTTCCTCAAGCTGCACCATCAGGGGTGGCTGCAGTCTGATGGCTACTAGATAGTGGGTATTTCTTGTTTCCTTCCTGAGTTTCCTCCGGGTTCACCAGCAGTTGAACCTGAAACTAATCAAGTTTCTACATCTAACAATTTACAGGAAATGCAAAAGTTAGAGAAACAAGTAAAACAACTGCTCAAGAGCAGTAAGTTAAAGTCAGAACATGAGATGCTGCACAGGAAAAACAAACTATTTTTTGTTTACAAAAACAATGGCCTGAGGAGAAAGGATTAGAGAGAAAAGAGGCAAAACAACCAATGGGTGGGCTTTGTTTGGATTCTGTATCAAAGAGACCAGTTACAAGAAAACATTTTTGAGAGGGCCAGATAAGCTTGAATATGGACTGGGTAATATCAGAGGCTTCTTATTGACTTGATTAGGGTACCAGCAATGTGGCAGTTATGTTGGAAGAGAAAGGGCCTCATCAGCTAAAGAAGCTCACTGAAGGGCTGAGCAGTGAAATGACAGGGTACCCTGGATTTGCTTCAAAACAGTCTAGCAAAAAGAAAAAGAAAGGGAAAATGCTCTGTGGTGACCTCAGTAGGAAGGAAATCCAGGAAAGAAGGGATACATGCATTCATGCAGCTGATTCACTTTGCTGTACAGTAGAGACTAACACCTGGAAAATCCCATGGACGGAAGAGCCTGGTAGGCTGCAATCTATGGTGTCGCTCAGAGTCAGACACGACTGAGCGACTTCACTTTCACTTTTCACTTTCATGCATTGGAGAAGGAAATGGCAACCCACTCCAGTGTTCTTGCCTGGAGAATCCCAGGGACGGGGGAGCCTGGTGGGCTGCCATCTCAGGGGTCGCACAGTCGGACACGACTGAAGCGACTTAGCAGCAGCAGTAGCAGCAGAGACTAACATAACGTTGTAAAGCCACTACAGTCCAATTAAAAAATAAATGAATACATAAATGAAAATTAAAGAGTAAACACTTCCCATTTCAGTCAAAAAAAAGAAAAGGAAGACAGAGAGAAAGACGTGAAAAGCACAGAAGTGAAAAATTTGTAAAATGTTGAGAAATACCAAAGCTAGGAAATAGGAATATTGGGATTCCATATGTTTGTGTGTATTTGAAGCCCCTTCAGCCACAGGGTCACCTCCGCCCCCCAGCCCTGTCCCTCAGGCGCCTTCATGTGAGGAGGACGCCCTGAGCCCCAGGCCCCCCCAGGTCCGTCCGGGAGCAGGTCCAGGGCGTGCCCATCTCACAAGAGCGGAGAGCAGGTCTGCTCACGGAGCCTGCTCCCTGGAGCCAAGTCGTCCCTGTGGGTTTGGATGTGAGTCTCCGAGTCCTCTCCTGCTCTCTGCTCTTCCCAGTGAACAGCCCGGCTCCACTGCACCAAGAAAAGGACGGGGGGAGCTGAGGGCTGCCGGAAAGCGCGCAGTGTGGGCCCCGCGTCCGGGGCGTCTGGCCGACCCCTCGGCTCTGCGCGCACCCCGTCTGGTCCCCCCGTGTACAGTTCCCGCCTCTCGCACTTCAAAAGAGGACTGCAGATCTGAAGTTCCGCCTGGCGCTCATTCCGCCGTGTCAGTGAGCACCTGCGTCTCTCCGTTAACAGTCCGTTTGTCCGGGCTCTTTGCAGACTCGCGTTCAAGAGCAGTCCGGTTCCGCCTGACGCCCGGAAGGTGGACCGCCCGGTCCCTTCTCCGGCGCCGCCTCGTGGCACGCAGGGCAGGGTGGGCTCCAGGGCCGCTGGCACCTTCCCGCGCAGGACCTTCTCAGTAGCTCAAAGCCAGCGCTCTGACTGTTCGAGTCTCCGTTTTCCAACTTGCCAAAACTTCTTGTAGTTCAGGACCTCGAGGAAACATATTTCAGACGACTGAGGGACTTCATGGATTCCCAGATGTCAGGTCTGAAGGCCACAGACTTGTCTGGACCGAGGTTGCGCAGTCAGGGAGGTCTCGCCGGCTCTGTTCTGCTCCAGCCTCCGGGGGTGTGGTCGTGGGCCGCGTTTTTGTTGAACAAGAGGAGATCTGAGCCTCCCTTCGTGGTGGACCTGCAGGGACCGGTCCCCTGGAACAAGGGCTGAGGGCTGGGGCTGCTCCGGGCGGGACAGTCTGCCTCTCTGGACAGAGCTGCGTTCAGAGATTAGACAGACCAGCAGAAATGCTGTATCCTGGTGGGAAGCCGCTCTCCCGCTGGCCCTTGGCAGCCCGTCACAGGGAGGAGTGAGACGCTGTAGGAGAAACAACAGGGCCTGAGGTTCGCAGCCTTAGGCAATTGGAGCCCACGATTTTCTTAGAGCTGCGTCCCAGCATTGATGTTGGCGGGAAGCTGAGTCCCGCCCCAGCTGGAGGTGACTCACTTTCCCTGGAGGAAACCTAGTGCCCCAAATATTCCTGTGCTCTGGGAAGAGCACAGACAGAGGCTCCTGTGACAGGTGACTAATACTTACTTTTATAAGTTAAACTGCCAAATAAACTAGCTGAATAAACTATGTCCTGTCCTTTCCCCCTACCGGAACAAAGACACATCCACAGCAACCTGGAGAGCCAGGTGGGACAGAGTCCTAGGACTCCTGAAAGTCCCTCTGGATGGGCCAGGACAGGAGTGCGGGTGTCTTGGCTGGCACCCCCTCCCTTTCGTCATACCCTCCAGACCACGCATCACCCCAAGGGTCTCCTGTGCTCCTTCACAGAGACAGTGTGCTTTCTTCTTGGTGATCAGTAACTCTGGGGTCACCAGGACCCAGAGAATGATCGACAGGGAAGAAGGGACACGGGTCTGGCCAGAGAGGAGACCCCCTTCCCCCGCCCCCGCAAACACAGGCCCTGGGAAGGACCCCCCTTGACTGCACAACTGAGACAGGCAAACTCAACTGAATCTAAAGGTTGAGTCCTGAAAGCTCCCTGGGTTGAGTGGTGGCTCAGAAAGTAGACTGCTGCTGCTGCTAAGTCGCTTCAGTCGTGTCTGACTCTGTGCGACCCCGTAGACGGCAGCCTACCAGGCTCCCCCATCCCTGAGATTCTCCAGGCAAGAATACTGGAGTGGGTTGCCATTTCCTTCTCCAATGTATGAAAGTGGAAAGTGAAAGTGAAGTTGCTCAGTCGTGTGCAACTCTTAGCGACCCTATGGACTGCAGCCCACCAGGCTCCTCTGTCCATGGGATTTTCCAGGCAAGAGTACTGGAGTGGGGTGCCATTGCCTTCTCCAGAAAGTAGACTAACCCTAATCCAGCTGGGTGGAAACAGATTCCCATGAGAGACGTCTCAGCCCTGCTACTATTCAACAGAAAAATGTAAGTTCAGGGTGTGTGCACACATGTGTGTGTGTGTGCATGTGGGTATACAGGCACGGATATCTGTGTGCTCCAGGTGTTTGTGTGTGCATGTGTTTGTGTGTGTGCATGTGTGTGTGTGTATGTACAGGCATGGGTATCTGTGTGCTCCAGGTGTATGCGTGTGCCCGCGTGCGCACGCATGTGTGCACAGGTATGTGTGTGAGTGTGGGTATACATGCACAGATGTCTCTGTGTGCAGGACTGTGTGTGTGTGAATATGTACGTGTGTGTGTGTGATTTCCCCTCCCAATACCAGGCTTCTTTCCCCATGCTGAGTGTGTGTCACTGCCTGTCTATACTGACCAAGGGGACACTAGGCACTGACCTCTTCAGTCGGCCTGCAGGCTGGTTCTGTGTGAGGCCTCGATCACGGCCACCTGCAGACTCTTAAAACAAGAGGTTGGCAGACATTTCTGTCCATTTTCTGGACCCTGCTGTCTGCAGTCTCTAGAGTGAGTTGAAAAACCTGTTAAACTGGATCTAGGGGCCTGCAGCACCCCAGGTCTGTTATTTGAGTCTTTTTTTTTATCCTATAGAAGGACTTTACAAAGGATTTTCACCCCTCACTTTTCCTGGTTTAATTTCCAAACCACACAGTGATATGAACCTAGTGTCCAGATGATTTCACCCGACGTGGGAGGGGAGGCCTCGGAGCGCAGAGATCCAGGGAAGGCCCCGGGGCCCAACCTAGCCCACCCGCAGCCATGCCCCACTGTGGTCCACACATCAGTTGACCAGAAACATGCTTTGCTGCTTAGAGGAAACTTATCTACAAATCTACATGCTCACTAAGAGACTTTCTAGCAGATTCCAGAAAGCCAGAGGCATGAATGCAGACATACCCAGACCTCTCCCTCCTGCACTGACCCTTCACCCTCACAGAGGTGAGCCGCTTTTCTCTGGACCCAGGGGCACCTGCTTCCTCGCACGTGGAGACGCCTGACCCGAGCCGGGTGAGGCCCCACAGACCTGCCCAAAAGGAAATGTCTTGGGCTCTTTGCCTGATGCAGCAGTTTTGAGCTGCTCCTCTTAGTGGGGAAAAGTGGCCCCATTCTTGCTAGGGTGGAGACTTCAGGGCAGAAACCCCAGGTGTGTGGATGACTGTCATTCCATACAACAATCCTGCGACCTTATTATATGAAACGCGAAATTGCAAAGAACGTAAAAATCGTGCCCTTGCCTTCGGTGACCTTGCTCTGCCCTTCACAGTATAATCCTCCTCTGTGAGCCTGGACTGAGATCACTTTTCACTTCACTTTAAAACTTGTGCTACCATAATTACCCACCCAAGAAACACACCTTTCGTGTACACATGGTCAAAGGGGGAAAAATACAGTTGCTGGTATTCCTGGAGGCTGTTTAACGATGAATGTAATACAGAGTTCACCTTCCTCCAGCTCTTTGAAGCTAATAGGTCTGTTTGGCTACTTGACTGTGGGAAAACCAGACTGTCAGCTCGAAGACCATGACAAACATGGGGCAGTCTCCTCTGTCACTGTTACCTGTGCATCCTTGGAACACAAGTTCTCCTGGGAAGGAGAAGCCAGTGAGAACCAGATCGTTCTGGGTCAGAGAAATGGAAAATATATCCTGAGGGGTTTGATGTGAAACTGCACTTTCCCCCAGGCTGAATTTAGAGGTGCACATTCTAGTTTGAGCCTTGCGTTCAGAAGATCCCCTGGAGAAGGGCACGGCAACCCACTCCAGTGTTCTTGCCTGGAGAATCCCCATGGACAGAGGAGCCTGGCAGGTACAGTCCATGGGGTCCAAAAGAGTCGGACGTGACTGAAGCGACTTAGCACATAGCGTGAAATAGTTTCCAACTGCTGCCAGAGGCTCGGTCCTGGAGGCAGGAAGTTTCTAGATGAAGGTGTAGGTGGGTTTGTTTACTCCTGAGGCCGCCATCCTTAGAGTGTGGACACCACTCACCTACTGCGTCCTTCTTGGCCTGCCCCTCCTCAGGCTCTGGGGTCTCCTGCTTTTCTTCTAAGGGCACCAGTCTGCTGGGATGTGGGACCCACCTTCAGGGATGACTTTAACCTAATCAGTGTTTTATCTGCCCCTTCCCCATAGACAGCCCCATTCTGGTCTCTTCAATCTTTATTTATTTATTTTTAATTTTTGGCCACACCCTGCAGCATGTGAGATCTTAGTTCCCTGACCAAGGATCAAACCTGCTGTCTCTGTATGGGAAAGTGAAGTCTTAACCACTAGATCCACCATCAGGGATGTTGCATTCTGGTCTCTTCAATGTGAGGGATTCAACATATGAATTTGGGGAAGGGGACACAATCCAGTTTATAAAGTTCATTCATTTTTTTTTTGGTTTGTTTTTAAACCTCTTATTTTTTTACTGATTTTTTAAAAAGTAGAAGTACAATTGACCTACACTATATCACTTTCAGGTGTGCAATTTAGTACTTTGATATTTGGATGATGATAATGGGTCATGTTGTTGTTCAGTTGCCCAGTCATGTCCGACACTTTGTGACCCCATAGACTGCAGCACACCAGGCCTCTCTGTCCCTCACCATCTCCCCAAGTTGCTCAAGTTCAGGTCCATTGCATTGGTGATGCCATCCAGCCATTCCATCCTCTGACACCCTCTTTTCCTCCTGTCTTCAATCTTTCCCAGCATCAGGGACTTTTCCAATGAGTCAGCTGTTTGAATCTGGAGAAGGCAATGGCAACCCACTCCAGCACTCTTGCCTGGAAAATCCCTTGGACGGAGGGGCCTGGTGCGCTGCAGTTCATGGGGTCGCTAGGAGTTGGACACGACTGAGGACTTCCCTTTATTTTTTCACTTTCATGCATTGGAGAAGGAAATGGCAACCCACTCCAGTGTTCTTGCCTGGAGAATCCCAGGGATGGGGGAGCCTGGTGGGCTGCCATCTATGGGGTCCCACAGAGTCAGACAAGACTGAAGTGACTTAGCAGCAGCAACAGCAGCTGTTCGAATCAGATGACCAGAATACTGGAGTTGCACCTTCAGCATCAGTCCTTCCAACAAGTATTCAGGGTGATTTCCCTTGAATTTGACTGGTTTGATTTCCTTGCTATTCAAGGTACTCTGAGAGGTCCATAGTGGATCATACTCCATTTCTTCTAGGTCCTTGTTAAACCTTTCTTGCATCTTGTCAATCCTTGTCTCCAGGCTATTTATCTGTGATTCCATTTTAATTTCAAGATTTTGGATCAATTTCACTATCATTATTCGGAATTCTTTATCAAGTAGATTCCCTATCTCGTAGGCTTTTGTTTGGTTTGGTGGGCATTTATCCTGTTCCTTTACCTGCTGGGTATTCCTCTGTCTCTTCATCTTGTTTACATTGCTGAGTTTGGGGTGTCCTTTCTGTATTCTGGCAGTTTGTGGAATTCTCTTCATTGTGGAATTTCCTCACTGTGGGTGGGGTTGTACAGGTGGCTTGTCAAGGTTTCTTGGTTAGGGAAGCTTGTGTCGGTGTTCTGGTGGGTGGAGCTGGATTTCTTCTCTCTGGAGTGCAATGAAGTGTCCAGTAGTGAGTTATCAGATGTCTATGGTTTTGGGGTGACTTTGGGCAGCCTTTGTCTTGGAGCTCAGGGCTGTGTTCCTGTGTTGCTGGAGAATTTGCTTGGTATGTCTTGCCCTGGAACTTGTTGGCTCTTGTGTGGTGCTTGGTTTCAGTGTATGTATGGAGGCGTTTGATGAGCTCCTGTCAATTAATGATCCCTGGAGTCAGGAGTTCCCTGGAGTCAGGGTTTGGACTTAAGCCTCCTGCTTCCAGTTATCAGTCTTATATTTACAGTAGTTTCAAAACTTCTCCTTCTATACAGCACCATTGATAAAACATCTACGTTAAAGATGAAAAGTTTCTCCACCGTGAGGGTCACCCAGAGAGGTTCACAGTGTTACATGGAGAAGAGGGAGGAGGGAGTTAGAGGTGACCCAAATGAGATGAGGTAGAATCAATCGAGGAGAGAGTGGGCTAGCCAGTAATCACTTCCTTATGTGCACTCCACAACTGGACCACTCAGAGATGTTCACGGAGTTATACAGAGAAGAGAAGAAGGAGGAAGGAGACAGAGGTGGCCAGGAGGATAAAAGGGGGAAATGAAAAAGAGGGAGACAGATCCAGCCAGTAATCAGTTCCCTAAGTGTTCTCCACCGTCTGGAAAACACAGAAATTCACAGAGTTGGGTAGAGTAGAGAGGGATTAGGGAGGAGACACAGGCGACCTGGTGGAGAAAAAGGAGAGTCCAAAGGGAGTGAGAGCAGTCAAGCCAGTAATCTCACTCCCTAGTGAAAAATGGGTACTGAAGATTGGGTTCTTAAAGGTACAAAATTGGTAACAAATATATAAAGGCAAAAGTTAAAAATCTAGAGTAGAGTTTGGAATTTCAAAAATACAATGTTAAAGAAAAGAAGAAGGAAAAGAAAGAGAGAAAACAAACAAACAAAAACAAAGTCACAAAACTTATAAAGAAAATATAGGTACAAAATTAATAACAAATACCAAAAAGCTAAAATTAAAAATCTAGAGTAGAGATTGGAATTTCAAAAATACAATGTTAAAGAAAAGAAGAAAATAAAAAAAAAAACAAGGTCACAAAAATGATAAAAAATATATATATGAAGTTTGCTTTAAAAAAATAGGGTCTTTTTTTTTGCAAAGTAATAGTAGGTTATAAAAGTGAAAATTAAAGGAATAATAGAGGACTTAAATTTTTTTAATTAAAAAAAAAGAAAGAAAGAATGATCGTAAAAATAGTAAAAATGTATCTAGGACTTTCTCTGGTTTTGTTGTGAGTATTGTGGGGTCAGTTCACTTTCGGCTAGTTCCTTGGTCCGACTTATATTTCTCAAGATCTATAGGCCCCTTCCTATGTAGTCGGTACTAACCACAGGGTTTAATCTATGGCCTGTAACTTGCAAGGCGGTTCCCTCTGTTATAGCTTCTTCTGTTTGCTGGTCTCTTCAGTGTCTGGTTTCCACCCAGACACAAAGGGAACGGTGGTGGACACTTTTATTTTTTTAGGCTCACTTGTTCAGTCGAGCTGTGGGGAGGGAGGGACACTGCAAACAAATAACACTGGCGTGTGCTCGCAGTGCCTCGGCCACACTGGGTCTGCCCCCACTCATGGCGCGTGTAGCCTCCCTGCCCACACTGCTCAGGCTCTAGGTTGCTCTGCTGGAACCATCCGTGGCTGGCCCTGGGCTGCTTGCACCTCCCGGCTCCAAGCCGCTCAGGTTCAGGCACTCGGGTAGTCTTCAGAGGCGCAGACTCGGTTGGGCCTGCGTTTTGTGCCCTTCCCAGGCCTGAGCAGCTCAGGTGATGAGGTGTTTGGCGAGTGCGATTGCTGCAACTTATCGCCTCCCCGCCGCTTGGTTATCTAGGTGTACAATCGGCGCACCTTCTCAGGCAGATGTTGACCGTCCAGACCCCCAGGAAGTTTTAGTTAGCAAAAAAGCCTGCTTACAGTTTTATAGATAATGTCTCTCTGGGGCTGCGATTGCCCACTTCCGGCTCTGGCTGCCTGTCACCGGAGGGGGATGGTCTGCAGCCGGCTATCTCTGTTTAGTTCTTTGTTCCGTGTGCGGGCCTGGCAGTATCTTAAGTTAGGGCTGGCTTTTCGCGTGGTAGATATCCCACAGTCTGGTTTGCTAGCCTAAATTATTTCGCTCAGATAGCTCTCTGGGTATTCAGGCCAGATCCTTACTCTCATCGATGCAGCCCGCGCCACGCCTCCCTGCCCAGCCCCTGCTTTCATATCTTTATTGGTACTTAGTTTCAACATTCAGAACAGGACTGGGGATTCAATGGACATTTTAATGCATAAATAAAAGGATCACATATTTAAAATAATAATAATTCTGTTCGAATCACTCCATGAAGACTTACCGCCAGAGTCCTGTATATGACATAATTTCGATTTTTCCTGTAAGGTGAATCACACTACTGGATCCTGTTTGACAGGAATATTCAGCCCACTGTAGAGTCTTTTGATCTTTCCCATTTGGAAAAGAATGAGGATTCTGTGGCCTCTCTCTGAACTGGTGCACGGGCATCAGCCTTAGACAGCCTCACTGTTTTTGCTGCTGCTCTGGGTTTCCTCCTGGTCTGCTGAAGGACCTTCACTGTTCTGTCCAGTGAAGATGTTACCTGCACCGACCTTCAATTATCTCTTTATTGTCTTCACTACCTTACCCATGACTTGAGCACAGCAAAGGGTAATTAGTCCACACTCAAAATCCACATTTTTTTAAATCAAACAGGATATCAAATTAGCAAATCAGATGTGATTTCATAGCTGAAACAAGGAACAGAGCTGTGGACTGAAGGAGCAGGAGGCCTCCAAGGTCAGAGTCCAGGTGAGCGTCAGGGGCCTGGGCTTCAGGGCAAAACAGTTTCAGCCGGTGTGTTAAGTACTTAGAGATACCAGATGAAAGTCTGATGAAGGCAGGGATATATTCCAAAGTGGAAGTGAGGACATTGGGGCATATTCCTCGGGTTGTCATCATTCTGGGCCCCTATCATCACAATTCATATTACTTCCTGCCATTTTCTCGTATTTAAGGAAGAGGTTTCTTATGGAGTTATTGCACTTAAATTTTCACATAGTGATTCTTGTCTTGAACCTGCCATTTCATGTTTTTTCCACCATTTTCTGACCCAATGTCACCTGCCCACATTACATTGTTATATTTTCATTCTGTTTTTCTTTTCTAATAGATAATGACTTTTAAAATATTTCTTTCAAATACTACATTGAGTAATTCCTTGCTATATACAGTTTCTCCAACTGAGTGCCAATATTTGAAACATACTCAATGATCTTGGTGGTTGTCTACATTTTATTTCCCTAATGCCATTCTAAAATCTATATTTTTTCCATTCTTTAGGCAGTGAACGATCCCTTAAACAACAAGAAATTATATTTATGTGAAGTGTCTACAGAAAGCACATATCCTCTACTATGTCAGTAGTAAGTTTCAGGGGTGGGAACCTCAGTCATCCAAATGAAAGACCCAGCAGTGTGACAAGTTGGTAATTGAGCACAGTTGCCTATGTGTAAGTTGAGATAAAGCTCTTTCAGAGCAAATTTTTGGATAGTCTGAAATTGGTTAACTGATTATGAGCTTAAAACTAATGTAAGGAAAAAAGTCAATAGCATGAACATTGTTCATCTCCTAGTCTTTAGAACACACTGAAGTTTTCAAAATTAATCTGATATCTGGGGTTTGGAAACTATAAAAGAGAATGTTTGTGCCTGAAGGGGAGTATCACAACATGTTTGCAACTAACACGGGAGACATTTTACCAGGAGACTATTCCTGGTTGATGCTCTAGGGTGAACATGTAGAAGAATAAGTGTCTGCCTAGACATGGGCAAACCAGCAACAGCCTCATATCTCCTTTCCCAAAACATGTTTCTCACCAGCAAGGGGATCCTGCTGCATGAACTAATTTGAGAGATGAATTAGCTTCTAGATCTTCACTTCAACATTCATCAATTCACTTAAGAAGGTAACATGTCAGCAAACAGTGTGGAAAATCATGTAGTCAAGGATCATTTCTTAATGCATAGGGTCCTATTCACACTAGAGGAAAATCATGTGAATGTCCTCTATGTAGAAAAGTCTTTAATAATTACTTTAACCTCAGATGACACAGGATGATTCACACGGGAGAGAACCCAAACAAATGCAGTCTCTGTGGAAACGGCTATTTTCTGAGAAACCACAACCGGGTCCAGATTGGAGAGAAATGATTCGAAGGCCACTTGTGTGGGAAACTCTTCAAAGTTCCTACCTGAAACATGAGAAAACACACAGGAGAGAAGCCCTATAAATGTCACCTGTGTGAGAAAACTTTTCATCAAATCTCTTACCTTAGAAAACATGAGACAAACAATCCCAAAGAGAAGCACTATGAATGTTGTCAGTGTGGGAGTCTTTAGCCAAAGCTCTGGCCTTAGTCAGCACAAGAGAATCCACGCTGGAGAGAAACCTCACGTGTGTCTTGTGTGTGGGAAGGCCTTCAGTCAGTGTTCTGGATTGACTCGGCACAAAATAACCCACACAGGAGAGAAACCCTATACATGTCAGCGGTGTGGGAGCACCTTCAGTCAATATGCAAACCTGAGAAGGCATGAGAGAACACACACGGGTGAGCAACCCTATGAGTGTCAGCTCTGTGGGAAACGCTTTAGTCATGGCTCTTTCCTTAGACAACATGAGGGAACCCAGCACCAGAGAGAAAACCAGGAAGGCTCTCAGTAGACTTTCTCACCTGAGGTGACATGCTGTTCCTTCCACATTCCACACATGAGGAATGTGGGAGGAACAGCAGCCATAGCGTTAGCATTTAAACTCACCAAGTTCACCCTCACTAAAGTACTTGTCTGTAATCAATATGGAGGCTCCTTCAGGCATCATACTCCCCGGTCCAGACAGGAATCAACTGTGGACATGGATCCACATGTGCGCTATCTCTGTGGCAAAGCCTTTAGTCATTGGCCTGACCTCAGGTAACTTAGCAGCTGCTGCTGCTGCTACTAAGTCACTTCAGTCCTGTCTGACTCTGTGCGACCCCATGGGCTGCAGCCTACCAGCCTCCTCCGTCCATGGGATTTTCCAGGCAAGAGTACTGGAGTGGGGTGCCATTGCCTTCTCCAACTTAGCAGAACTCCCTCTAAATACAATATGGGTGTTTTCAGCAACAACTCCCAACTCTTAAAGACCCTAGAGGATGTGAGCAGAGGATAAGAATGCCTAGTTTTTCTTTCATAATTATTGTTCAACGTGAGCCAACTCCATGTGGAGGACCCCTAGGACTTTGAAAACTGTCAACAAACATTCAGCCAAGCCCAGGCTTCATGTGCACAAGAAATTCCGCGAAAAAAAATAAGCACTAAAACAAGGACAAAGATGAAGACCTTTGAGAAATACTAAGGTGTGTTGAGCAGCACCAAGGCATACTTCTGAACAATTTATCCTAGAGAAGTGATTTCACAGAAGGTTCTGAGAAATTCTGTCTCCATAGAGCAACCCCTCTGGTCCACATGTACTCAGACTATACAACATACTGTCAGTATCATGAAGGAAGGGAAGTCTTCGGTGATCACTTATTTCTCAGTCAACACAAACTTATCACACTGAGGATGCAGCAATCCTAAAATCACAGTGGAGTTACAGCTGGATTTCATATCAGAAAAAAAAAATTCTGTGTAGGAGGTGTAGTGTTAGTCACTCAGTCGTGTCAGACTCTTTGTGACCCCACGGACTGTAGCCCACCAGGTTCCTCTGTCCAAGGAATTCTGCAGGCAAGAATAGTGGAGTGGGTTGCCATTCCCTTCTTCAGAGATTCTTCCTAACCCAGGGATAGAACCCAGGTCTCCTGCATTACAAGCAGATTCTTTGTGTGGCAGGGAAAACCCCTGAAAGATCCTTTGTGCAAGCCCCTAAAAAATAATGTAACATACAATCAGGTCTCCCTGGTGGCTCAGTGGTGAAAAATCCACCTGCAATGCAGGAGACATGGGTTTTATCCCTGGGTCCAGATCCCTTGGAGAAGGAAATGGCAACCCACTCCAGCATTCTTGCCTAGAGAACCCCATGGAAAAAAGAGCCTGGGGGTACAGTCCATGGGGTTGCAGAGTTAGTCACAACCTAGCAGTTGAACAACAACAACAGCAAACAGTAGACTGTGATTTGGGGAGAGATCTATTCATGAAAACGTGGCATGAAATGGAGAATGAAGAGACCTGGCAACGTGGATGTAAAGTTTTGTAAGAAGTTAAAATTTGTGTGTACAATAAATAATGTAAACATTCAAACAATCGTTTGTGGCTAAAGGAGCTTAATATTGCTGTCTGGTTGCTTTGCCTGTGTTCATGCTAGTTGCTTCAGTCGTGTCCAGCTCTTTTTGATCCCATGGACCAGAGCCTGCCAGGCTCTTCTGTCCATAGGATTCTCTAGGCAAGAATACTGGATGGGTTCCCATGCCTTCCGTCAGGGGATCTTCCCAACTCAGGGATCAAATTCATGTCTGTTTATGTCTCCTGCATTGGCAGGTGGGTTCTTTATCAGTTGTGCCACCTGGGAAGTCTGGTTTCTTTGGGCCCCTGTAAACACAGGGACGCAGGTCTGCACTCTGGGAAAGTGGACAGAGACTCAGTCCCACTCTCTGAGTCCCCCTATCTCCACTGCTCTTTCCACACAACTCAGCTCCACTCATTTCAACATTTCCCCACCCTATCTACCCCTTCAGGCCCTGGGGGTGACACAGCTCTGATCTTCAGCTCCACTGGCCAGGTTTCCCAGAATGTCACGACCTGCTCAAGCAAGGACCTGGGGGGAGTCTCAGAGACATCTGGTCTTACATTATTTGAGGCCCTTCAACCTATGTCTGCAGATGGAAACCACCTGGGGCTCAAGAGACAGACATCTGATCTCTGCCCTCCAAGACCTCAGAAATCTTTGTTATTTTGTCCCAAATCTCTGAACTGAGCCAAGTGGATGAAGAGTTCCTTCCATGATTGTACTCTTTATCTTACTCAGCTGATTCCTGAATTATGCACACAGCAGTCTCGACAGAAACCCAGTCTTGTTACCCTCACATAAGCTCATGGGGTAAATCTGCAAGAATATAAAGAATATAAAATACCTAAAACTATCAGCCATCACAGAAGCAAGGTTTTAAAAGAATTAGTGCAATGTCCTTTTCCAAAGAAAGAAATGAATGTCATCACAAAGCAAATCGCCCCTCTTGTCTGTAGGACTTGGAAAGTTATCCTTTGACACACATCCATACTGAACCCATATCTCCAGGGAGAGTCTTCCTGGGATCCACTCGGATGAGGTGTGTTCCTGCCAAAGCAGCACAATTCCCCAAGAAGGCCCGAGTCCACTCACAGAAACACACAAAAGGATGGTACTTACTACTTTTCTTTTCTTTTTTTTTTTTCTTACTTACTTATTTATTTAATTTTAGCTATTACGGGTATTTTTGCTATGAGGGCTTTTTCTCTAGTTGCAGTGAGCCAAGGCTACTCTCTGGTTGCACTATGCAGGCTTCTGCTTGTAATCGCTTCTCTTACTGCAGAGCACAGGCTCTATGGTGCATGGACTCAATAGTTGTGTCTCCCGGGCGCTAGAACGCAGGCTCAATAGTGGCACATGGGCTTAGTTGCTATGTAGCATGTGTGATCTCCCCAGACCAGGGATCGAACCTATGTCTCCTGCACTTGCAGGTGGAGTCTTATCCACTAAACTACCAGGGAAACTCCATCATTAGCTTTCAAACTCTTCACGAGGAATTCTGGGGATAGTCAGGTGGTAAAACTGAGCAAGGGTAAGGGGCAACCAATTGTCTTGTCTGTCTATTGTCATTCATTTCATTCCTTTGGTACAAATGGCTCAACAAGGTCATATGACCTTGGAGTAGCATGAAGGTCAGTTTGCAAAGACAACTTTCCCCATGGACACATCTTCAGCCTCCTGAGTAGCTTCATGTCATCCAGTGAAGTTTGTCCAGCACCCATTTTTCTGAGATTCTACTGACAGATAGGAGGAGTGCAGCTGGATTTCAGGTTGGCTTGAAATATATGTGGTGTTTGGCTACACGCCCAGAGAAATGGAACAGCAATCAAAATATGTAGTGATGTGGCTTTAGACAATGGGGTGAAGATTCTTTAATTTTTTTAAATTTAAATTTTTATTTTTCTGAGGTATTCTGTTATAATATTAGATGAGTTTTAGGTTTACAACAATATATTTCAGCTCCTGCATACCGTGCACCTGCTCAGCACCAACACGTTATCTTTCCTCCTTTACTCTCCCTGACTGTGTTACCCTTGGGCCCTCCCGCCTGCCAATTCCCCGCTGCATCCACCACTCAGTTCCGAGTATCTGTGTATGTGTTCTTGTGTCATTTGTTTTGTTCCTTGATTTTTTTTTCACTTGATTTCTTTTTGTTTCTTGGTTTCTTCCTGCTTCACACATGAGTAGAGTCAATAGGTGTTTCTCTTCTCTTAATCTGTCTTCAGACATGTAAAGAACAAAGCTGATATATGACTTGGATTGGTCAGGAAAGTCTTAACAAGGTCACATGACCTTGGAGCAGTAACAAGTCAGCTAAGAAAGGGAAATTCCACCACGGACCCTCAGCCACCTCCGAGGCTGCATCTCCTCCAGTGGACAGAGTCCAGCTCCCACCATTATGAGCATCTACGGACAGATGGGAGGTACCCAGTTGGATTTCAGGATGTTTGTTCTTATTTGGCGTTCAGTGTACCCCCCAGAGAAACAAGACATAGATAAAATATGTACACAGGTGGCTTTATGCACTGTGAAAGTTGTTCAGTCTTTCCAGACTCTTTGCTATCACATGGACTGTATAGTCCATGGAATTCTCCAGGCCAGAATATTGGAGTGGGTAGCCTTTCTCTTCTCCAGGTAATCTTCCCAACCCAGGGATCAAACCCAGGTCTCCAGCATTGCAGGCAGATTCTTTACCTGCTGAGTCAAAAGGGATGCACTGAGGCATGGATAATGTAATTTTTAGGTATTTCTTTTTCTAGAGTACCTTTGGATTACAATAGTACCTGTTCTATTTGCATAAAAATAGATTTCAATTCTGGCATGCCATAAAACTGACCAGCACCAAAAGCTAGGTTTCGCTTTTGCCATCCTGTGGGCCTCTTTTACTGCCACCCCCTGACACCCACTGCTCTGTTCTGTGAATGTGTGTTTATTCTTGTGTCGTTTGCTGTCTCTTAATAATGTTTGGTAGTTATTCCCTCTTTTTCTTTGTATTTAGTGTTCCATATATGAGTGAATTTATAAGGTATTTCTCTTTAGGGAAAGTGTCTGCAAGATGTTGTTAGATCAAAGGTGATACTTAACCTTGATTGGATTAATACAACCTCGTCAAAGTCAGTAGAAGTGTGAACAGACTCAAGGGGCAGCAGGAAAGAGAAATGACCCCTCTGCCCATCCTTAGCCACCTTCAAATGTGCACAGAGTGTCCATCACCAACATTCTGAGCATTTACTGACAGGTAAGAGGTATGCAGCTGGGATTAAGGCTGATTTAAATTCGGTGATGTGTGTACATAGGAGAAATGGGACAGTAGACAAAAGAGGTACCGATGTGGTCTAGGCGATGGGGTATGGATACTTTGATGTTTACATTTCATGATTTTTCTAGGGTGATTTTCTTGAAGAGATGTCTAGTCTTTCCCATTCTCTTGTTTTCCTCTCTTTCTTTGCATCGATCGCTGAGGAAGGCTTTCTTATCTCTCCTTGCTATTCTCTGGAACTCTGCATTCAGATGCTTATATCTTTCCTTTTCTCCTTTGCTTTTGGCTTCTCTTCTTTTCACAGCTATTCGGAAGGCTTCCTCCGACAGCCATTTTGCTTTTCTGCATTTCTTTTCCATGGGGATGGTCTTGATCCCTGTCTCCTGTACAGTGTCACAAACCTCTGTGCATAGTTCCTCAGGCACTCTGCCTATCAGATCTAGTCCCTGAAGTCTATTTCTCCCTTCCACTATATAATCATAAGGGATTTTATTGAGGTCATACCTGAATGGTCTAGTGGTTTTGCCCTGTTTCTTCACCTTAAGTCTGAATTTGGCAATAAGAAGTTCATGATCTGAGTCACAGTCAGCTCCCAGTCTTATTTGCTGACTGTAAAGAGCGTCTCCATCTTTGGCTGCAAAGAATACAATCAATCTGATTTCGGTGTTGACCATCTGGTGATGTCCATGTGTCTTCTCTTGTGTTGTTGGAAGAGGGTGTTTGCTATGACCAGTGCATTCTCTTGGCAGAACTCTATTAGTGTTTGCCCTGCTTCATTCCGTACTCCAAGGTCAAATTTGCCTGTTACTCCAGGTGTTTCTTAACATCTTACTTTTGCATTCCAGTCCCCTACAATGAAAAGGACATGTTTTGGGGGTATTAGTTCTAAAAGGTCTTGTAGGTCTTCATAGAACCTTCAACTGCAGGTACCTCAGCATTACTGGTTGGGGCATAGTCTTGGATTACCATGATATTGAATGGTTTGCCTTGGAAATGAGCAGAGATCATTCTATGGTTTTTGAGATTGCATCCAAGTACTGCATTTCAGACGCTTTTGTTGACCATGATGGCTACTCCATTTCTTCTAAGGGATTCCTGCCCACAGGAGTAGATATAATGGTCATCTGAGTTAAATTCACCCATTGCAGTGCATTTTAGTTTGCTGATTCCTGGAATGTCAACGTTCACTCTTGCCATCTCCTGTTGGACCACTTCCTATTTGCCTTGATTCATGGACCTGACATTCCAGGTTCCTATGCAATATTGCTCTTTACAGCATTGGACCTTACTTCTATCACCAGTCACATCCACAACAGGGTATTATTTTTTGCTTTGGCTCCATCCCTTCCCTCTTTCTGGAGATATTTCTCCACGGATCTCCAGTAGCATATTGGGCACCTACCAGCCTGGGGAGTTCCCCTTTCAGTATCCTATCATTTTGCCTTTTCATACTGTTCACAGGTTCTCAAGGCAAGAATACTGAAGTAGTTTGCCATTCCCTTCTACAGTGGACCAAATTCTGTCAGACCTCTCCACCATGACCCTCCAGTCTTGAGCGGCCCCACACAGCATGGATTAGTTTCATTGAGTTAGACAAGTCTGTGGTCCATGTGATCAGATTGGCTAGTTTTCTGTGATTGTGGTTTCCATGTGTCTGCCCTCTGATACTCTCTCGCAACACCTACCATCTTGCTTAGATTTCTCTTACCTTGGACGAGGGGTGTGTCTCCATGGCTGCTCCAGAAAGCGCAGCTGCTGCTCCTTACCTTGGATGAGGGCTATCTCCTCACAGTCGCCCCTCCTGACCTTGAAGGTGGAGTAGCTCCTCTCAGCCCTCCTGCACCCAAGCAGCCACCACTCCTTCAATTTGGGCTGGCTCCTCTGGAACACTGATGGTGTGAACACTCACCTAGAGCCAGATATCCTGGAATGTGAAGTCAAGTGGGCCTTAGAAAGCATCACTACAAACAAAGCTAGTGGAAGTAATGGATTTCCAGTTGAGCTGTTTCAAATCCCTAAAGATGATGCTGTGAAAGTGCTGCACTCAATATGCCAGCACATTTGGAAAACTCAGCAGTGGCCACAGGACTGGAAAAGGTCAGGTTTCATTCCAATCCCAAAGAAAGGCAATGCCAAAGAATGCTTAAACACAATTGCACTCATCTCACATGCCAGTAAAGTAATGCTCAAAATTCTCCAAGCCAGGCTTCAGCAGTACATGAACCGTCACCTTCCAGATGTTCAAGCTGGTTTTAGAAAAGGCAGAGGAACCAGAGATCAAATTGCCAACATCTGCTGGATCATAGCAAAAGCAAGAGAGTTCCAGAAAAACATCTATTTTGGCTTTATTGACTATGCCAAAGCCTTTGACTGTGTGGGTCACGATAAAGTGTGGAAAATTCTGAAAGAGATGGGAATACCTGACCACTTGACCTGCCTCTTGAGAAACCTATATGCAGGTCACGGAGCAACAGTTAGAACTGGACATGGAACAACAGACTGGTTCCAAATAGGAAATGGAGTATGTCAAGGCTGGCTGTTTTCACCCTGCTTATTTAAGTTATATGCAGAGTACATCATGAGAGAAATGCTGGGCTGGAAGAAGTACAGGCTGGAGTCAAGATTGCCGGGAGAAATATCAATAACCTCAGATGTGCAGATGATACCAGCCTTATGGCAGAAAGTGAAGAGGAACTAAAAAGCCTCTTGATGAAAGTGAAAGCAGAGAGTGAAAAAGTTGGCTTAAACCTCTACATTCAGAAAACGAAGATCATGGCATCTGGTCCCATCACTTCATGGCAAATAGGTGGGGAAACAGTGGAAACAGTGGCAGACTTTAATTTTGAGGGCTCCAAAATCACTGCAGATGGTGACTGCAGACATGAAATTAAAAGATCCTTACTCCTTGGAAGGAAAGTTAAGACCCACCTAGATAGCGTATTGAAAAGCAGAGATATTACTTTGCCAAACAATGTTCATCTAGTCAAGGCTAGGTTTTTTCCAGTGGTCATGTCTGGATGTGAGAGTTGGACTGTGAAGAAAGCTGAGTGCTGAAGAATTGATGCTTTTGAACTTTGGTGTTGGAGAAGATTCCTGAGAGTCCCTTGAACTGCAAGGAGATCCAACCAGTCCATCCTAAAGGAGATCAGTCCTGGGTGTTCATTGAAAGGACTGATGCTGAGGCTGAAACTCCAAACATTTAGCCACGTCATGGGAAGAGTTGACTCATTGGAAAAGACCCTGATGCTGGGAGGGATTGGGGGTAGGAGGAGTAGGGTACGACAGAGAATGAGATGGCTGCATGGCTATCCCAACTCAATGGACATGAGCTTCAGTGAACTCCAAGAGTTGGTGATGGACAGGGAGGCCTGGCATGGTGCTGTGATTCATGGGGTTGCAAAGAGTCAGACTCCACTGTGTGACTGAACTGAACTGATTCAGTGAATTTGTTAGATTAAACGTTATGTGTACAAAAAATATATTTCAATTCCAGTAGATTATAAAATTGGTGAGCACCAACAACTTGGGTATTTTTGTAACCATCCTGTGGACCCGTTTCACTCCTCGGCCATCCCCTTGCCACTATCCTCTGACATGCCCTGCTCTGTTCTGTGAGAATGTTTGCTTTTGTGTCATTTGCTTTCCTTTCTTTTGGTTTTGACTTATTTGCTTTTGAAATTTGTGTTTAGTGTTCCAAATCGAAGTGAATTCACAACATATTTCTCTTTTCTAAATGGGTCTTCAAGGCACTGAGAGATACAGGGTGAGTTTTGCTGTTCAGTCGCTCAGTTGTGTCTGACTCCTTGTGACCCCCTGGACTGTAGCCTACGTAACGTTGATTGGTTAAGAAAACCTCATCCAAAAAAAAAAAAAAAAGGAAAGAGAACATCATCAAGGTCATGTGAGCTTAGCAGAGTATCAAGTCAGAAGAAAAGGGAGATTTCCCCTCTGACCCTCCTCAGCCAACCTGGAAGCTGCATCTCCTCAGCTGCAGTGTCTAGCACTCCTGATTCTGAGCATCTTCTGACAGACTAGAGGTTCACAGCTGAATTTCAGGTTGTGTGGTTTAAATTTGGTGTTTGGCTAGTCCCTCAGGGAAATGGGACAAGAGTAAAATCATGTAGTGATGTGGCTTTAGGCAGCTGGGGATGGATTCTCGAATTTCTTTAGAATTTTATTTTAATTGTTTTAAGTTTTGGTATTATCACAATATAATTTTAGTGAAGTTTTATGTGCATCACCATACATTTCAGCTTCTGTGAACCACACACCTTCTCAGCACCAAAAACTGCGGTTTTCCTCTGTTACTATTTGCTGCCTCATTTTCTTTGAGGCTCCGCTTCTGATTTCCTTTACTCAGATCTGTGTATCTTTGTATTTGCTATTATGTCCACGTTGTCTGCTTTAAAATTCTTTTTCCTTGTTTTGTTTTTGTTTGTCTTTTGTGTTCCACACATGAGGGAAATTGTGAATTATTTCTTTCTCTTCACATGTCTTCAGATGTGGTTAGACCAAAGGGAATAGATGATGTCACTTGGCTCAGAAATTCTCGACAAGCTGATGCGACCTTGGAGCAGCCTCAGGTCAGCTGGGAAAGGGACATTCCTTCTTGACTGGTCCTCAGCCACCATCAAAGCTGCATTTCCCTCAGTGAGGGCATCCTCCCCACCTCTCTGATCATCTCCTACAGAGAAGAGGAGCACAGCTGGATTTTAGGATGGTTTGCTTTTTAAAGCTGATGTTCAGGATATCACTTGAAAAAAAGTCCATAGTAAACTTATGTAGTGGTGTGGCCTGGCAATAGGAGAAGTTGTCTTGAACTTTATAATTTCATTTTTTAAATAGAGTAAACATTGATGTTAATATTAGATGTCTCATTTGTACTTTTTTTTTTTTTTTTTGCAAGTACAAAGCCAATTTTAAAACTTTGGGGTGAATAAAAAAGACACAGGAATAAAAGACTGGGAAAGGATAACCCCCTCACCCTCTGAGAGTGGCCGAAAGGGAGAGAGGCTACCTGAGGGGAAGGAAGCACAAAAGGGACCCACTGCAGACTCAGGGCAAAGCGAACGCCATCGGTCCTGAGGCCCGGAAGCCCTGTGGCAGGAAACCCCAGCGTGGGGGCACTGGCTTCAGGGACACAGGCCAAGGGCAAGAGGGTTGCACACGAATCCCCAAAGCTACTTGGCTTCCCCCTTCCCTTTTGCCTTTCTCAGCTTCTGCTGCGTGATCTGTATGTCCCTCTGCTTGGGGGACAATTGCCACAGCAGCTCAGTGCATTTCCTTAACCAAGCTGCTCTGCCTTTTCTTATTCTTCTGGCGGGCAAGCTCCTGCTGGCTACCTCACGTCATGCTGACTGCAACGACTCTGCCCTTTTGTACATTATCACATTTCAGCTGTTTGAACCTTATTCATGCTCACCACCCAGATTTTCCTCTCTCACTGGCACTACACATTTGGCCACCAGTACCATCCTGCCTTCTCCCCCGAAGCTTCCTTCCTCAGTTCAGTTCAGTCACTCAGTCATGTCTGACTCTCTGCAACCCCATGGACTACAGCATGGCAGGCTTCCCAGTCCATCACCAACTCCTAGAGTTTCCTCAAACTCATGCCCATTGAGTTGGTGATGCCATCCAACCATTTCATCCTCTGTCGTCCCCTTCTCCTCCTACTTCAATCTTGCCCAGCATCGGGGTCTTTTCCAATGAGTCAACTCTTCGCATGAGGTGACTAGAGGATTGGAGTTTTAGCTTCAGCATCAGTCCTTCCAATGAAAACCCAGGACTGATCTCCTTTAGGATGGACTGGTTGGATCGCCTTGCAGTCCAAGGGTCTCTCAAGAGTCTTCTCCAATGCCACAGTTCAAAAGCATCAATTCTTCAGCACTTAGCTTTCTTCAGTCCAACTCTCACATCCATACTTGACCACTGGAAAAACCATAGCCTCGACTAGTCGGACTTTTGCTGGGAAAATGATATCTCTGCTTTTCAATATGCTATCTAGGTTGGTCCTAACTTTCCTTCCAAGGAGTAAGCATCTTTTAATTTCATGGCTACAGTCACCATCTGCAGTGATTTTGGAGCCCCCCAAAAATAACATCTGGCACTGTTTCCACTGTTTCCCCATCTATTTGCCATGAAGTGATAGGACCAGATGCCATGATCTTCGTTTTCTGAATGTTGAGTTTTAAGCCAACTTTTTCATTCTTCTCTTTCACAATCATTAAGAGGCTCTTTAGTTCATCACTTTCTGCCATGAGGCTTGTGCCATCTGCATATCTGAGGTTATTAATATTTCTCCTGGCAATCTTCATTCCAGTTTGTTCTTTATCCAGCCCAGCGTTTCTCATGATGCACTCTGCATGTAAGTTAAATAAGCAGAGTGACAATAAACAGCCTTGAGGTACTCCTTTTCCTATTTGAAACCAGTCTGTTGTTCCATCTCCAGTTCTAACTGTTGCTCCCTGATCTGCATATAGATTTCTCAGGAGGCAGGACAGGTGTCCTGGTATTCCCATCTCTTTAAGAATTTTCCAGAGTTTGTTGTGATCCACACAGTCAAAGGCTTTGGCATAGTCAATAAAGCAAAAGTGGATGTTTTTCTGCAACCCTCTTGCTTTTATGGTGATCTAGTGGATGCTGGCAGCGTCCTCCCTACTGTGGGCTCTTGTTCTCGTATCTGTGTGTCGCCTCTGTCTCTGCTGTGTTTGTCACTGTTCTGGCTTGTTCCTTCTGTGTTTGCTCTCACTCTTCTACCCAGGAGGGAAGTCCTCTTGTCTTTGCTTTCAGCCTCTGACTTAATTCATCAGCATCATAGCACTAAGGTCTCTCCATGTTCTGGAGAATAATAACATCTCAACTGTTTTTCTGTTTTTTTTTTTTTTTCTCTCTGGCTGATTCGATTTCCATTGAATGTGCATACTATTGAAAGCCAAAAACATTATTTGTTCATCCTTAGTTGAAACATGTATTTCACATGAGCTAGCTACAAATGAGACGCTGAGGATGAAAGTTCCAGAAAACAGGCCCTCAGCCATGAATCATCTGAGCTAGTAGAGAGGAAGATAATTTGAAGTGAATTTGTACTTGAAAATTGCCTTCCCTGATGTCGAATGAGAGACTCCAGTTTTCAAAATTAATCGCACTTATTTTTGATTTTCAAATGCCAATTCCTCAATATTAAGTGTAGCTTCCCCCTAGCACAAATGTTTGTGTACATGTGGGGAGATCTTTTATCTCCTAGACTGTAATACATGTAACTCAAGTCTCTAAATTTAGTCTTCTGAGGATGCAAATTCAAATGAATGTTAGTCTGGGTCCTAATCTGTGTTTTGGAAATCAGGGGAGAATATAGAAATGTCTGGGCAGTTCAGTTCAGTCTTTCAGTCATGTCTGAGTCTTTGGGACCCCATGGACTGCAGCACACCAGGCTTCCCTGTCCATCTTCACCTCTGGGAGCTTACTCAAACTCATGTCCATCAAGTCGGTGATGCCATCCAACCATCTCATCCTCTGTCATCCCCTTCTTCTCCTGCCTTCCATCTTTCCCAGCATCAAGTCTTTTCCTATGAGTCAGTTCTTAACATCAGATGGCCAAAGTACGGGAGTTTCAGCTTCAGCATCAGTCCTTCCAGTGAATATTCAGGACTGATTTCCTTTAGGATGGACTGGTTGGTTCTCCTGGCAGCCCAAGGGACTCTCTAGAGTCTTCTCAAACATCACAGTTCAAAAGCATCAGTCCTTCGGCATTCACTTTTTTTACAGTCCAAATCTCACGTCCATACAAGACTACTGGAAAAATCATAGCCTTGACTAGATGGACCTTTGTCAGCAAAGGAATGTCTCTGCTTTTTAATATGCTGTCTAGATGGGTCATAGCTTTTCTTCCAAGGAACAAGCGTCTTTTCATTTCATGGCTGCCGTCACCATCTGTAGTGATTTTGGAGCCCCAAAAAATAAAGTCTGTCACTGCTTCCCTATCCATTTACCATGATCTTAGTTTTTTGAATGTTGAGTTTTAAGCCAACTTTTTCACTCTCTTCTTCCACTTTCATCAAAAGGCTCTTTAGTTCTTCTTTACTTTCTGTGAAGAGAAAGATCTGGTCAGGAGAAGTCAAATTGTCAGAAACCTGGTCCCGATGTCATGATCCCCATTTAGGGTCAATAGGGCAGGGATGTCTCTGTGTCTCTGCATCAATATGACAGTTTTTCCTTTCTTTTCACAGAGGAGATCCAAAAATTAAGGTTGAGAAAAATCTCCAGTAGGTGTGGAAAATGGCTGGTCATTACGGATGGCTGAGAGCCTGCTGACTCTTTCAAGACCAGAAAGTGAGCAAGCAAAGCCTGGGACTGGGAGGCAGATGGCTCCCCTACCACAGGAGAAATAATCCATGGTGAGTGGAGGCTTGGACCCGCAGGGAATCTGTGAGTGGCATGGACTGCAGAGACAGGGTTTAGACCTGGAATATTCTGGGTCCATAACTCACTAGCACATTTGCATCCAAAGATAGCTGCCTTGACCTCCCTCCCCAGCAGATCTGGCCACTCAGAGCCTGGGAGGGACCATCGGGGCTCCTCGGGGTTATGTCTGCCCTGGCTTCATCCAGATCTTTCAATGGGACTCTTACAGTTCACCTTAGACCAACAGCCCCTCCTCCTCTGATCCTCCTGACGAGGGCTTTGGGAACCACAAGATTGAAACTACCCTGGCACCTGAGGGACCATGTCCTTTCTCCAGAACCAGCATGCAATGCTCTCCATCCGTCCTTCCATTCCCTTTGGCCTTGTGCCTGTGGCTTCTGATGACTCACTGACTTGGTTCTCCTCCACCCACAGGTGAAGTGTAAGGACTGTGGAGCCTGTGGGCACACAGCAAGGAGCCTCAGGTGCCCCATGAAGCACTGGTAAGGGGCGCTGGTCCCCCTGCCCTTGGGGTCCAGATTTGGTAAGGAGAACCTGGCGTGGAAGCTGCAGGACACACCGACCCCAGGGACCCCTAACACGGCTGAGAGAGAGGAGGAGGAAAGGCAGAGGTGTGCGGCAGGGAGGTGGGACCCAAGGTCTGGGCTGCAATCTGGAGACTGTTCCTCTCCTTGTCGACACCATGTTGAGCCATCTCTAGAAAGGACAGGGGAACTAAGAAGACAGACAAGAGCCAGTGCTCAGGGACCACACTCAGGGGCTCACACTAGGCCCTGAAATCACTAAGGAGAGTGGGGAACACTCACAACTTTGCAGCTAACTAGCCCTGAAGCCCTGGAGGGGTCTCTGGAGTCAGGGAAGGACATGGGGGTTCTGCACAAAGGCAGAGGGGTTCAGGTCTGGTGTCACTCCAAAACTAAGAAAGGGGCTGGGCCTCAGCACCGTTGGTCCCAACTGTGAGAAGGACACTGGGTTTCTGACAATTGACATGTTTGTATTGCAGGAAAGAGGAGCAGCAGAGGAAGCTCCTGCAGCGATTTCCCAGGAGGCCCTGCAGTCGGCAGCCACAGAGCTGGAATGAGGAGCCAGAGCCCAGCCTCTGCCTGAGGGTCAGTCTCTGCTGGGCCCACTCTTTAATCCGCTGGTCTCAGTCCTGTCTGTGGTAGGAAACGGTCATGTTCTTTCCTGACCAAAGTCATCATTTATTTTTCAGATGCCATTTTTCGCGGTGCCTTTGATTTTGCATTCTTACTCACATGTCTGGCGAGAAGCTGGCAGGGACATGGGAGTGATTTTATCAGCAGCTTCTATAGTTGAATCCTTTAAATTAGACCAGGAATCTGTAAATTGTGATTCGTCCTCCAAAACTGGACATGAAAACTCATTTCGCCATCAAGGCACTGCAAATCACCAATCTGTGTACAGTCTCGAGAAGAAGGTCTACCAAAAGCTTGCTTCCCCTTACTTAACAAGAGACATTATTAGAACATTTCCATTTGCCATTATCAAGGTCACATGAGCACCCTGATGTTGAGGATCTTATCATGTAAAATTAATGCCTGTGAGGTGTTTTACTGGATGGAGAGAAGATTCTCATACCTGGCCTCTCTATATGGTCTTCTCTTACAGCACCCAAACATGCCCATGCTTATCCACACATCCAAGAGGAAATCCTTCCAGGATCCAGATCACCCAAGAGGGTCACCCATGAGGAGAGATGATGTGAAATCCAGCCTCCCCGCATTGCCTCTCATCGGCAGGAATTTGGCCCCGGCCTCCAAGGGCCGCATCGAGGCTCCAGGCAAGAGATGTGCGCAGACCCCCAGCCTGACATGTGTGAACCCCCCAAAGAAACCTAGACTCAGCCCCGTCCAGACCCCCCAGCAGAGCACTTCGACAGCAGATCTGGGGGCCTTCCTGAATCTGCCTCCTCCACCCAGCACAGCTGGACGTGGACCGAGAGTGGCTGCCCCGGTATCCAGGGAGACACCTGTCCAGGGGCAGCGCTTTGACCTCCAGCCTCCAGCAGACAGATCTCCCTCCAGGAGCGTGGGTGCAGTCTCTGCAGCCCACCCCCCGCCCATCATCCTCGTCCCAGCCAAGCCTCTGAGGATGCTATTCCTGAGAGACAGCGAAGGCTGCTGGAGCTGCGGGTACATGGCACCCCCACCTCTGCGGCCTGCAGACGGCCAGCCCCTCCTGCTCAGAGGCCGTCCGTCGATCAGGAGCCTGAGGGACACGCTGTCCCCAGGCCCTGGAGCATCCTCTACGATGACCTCCAGATGTCTTCTTCCTCCGAAGAGAGTGACTGGGACGAAGACACCAGTGGCAACTGAGACTCATCCTCCAGGGCCCGGTGCCCTGACGTGACTGTGACTCTGGCGGGTGAGCTGGATGTTAGAGGGAGCAGCTGTTCCCGGTGAAGCAGGACTCCCCACCCTGTTGGGTGAGACAGCAGTGGGACTGGACCACCCTGGGGACACACAGCAGCACACACTGCCCTGTCTCCTCATGGAATCTGAGTCTGTCCCGTGGCACTCATCCAACCGAATGTCAAGCTGTCAACCTAAATCTATTATCAGTAATTGAGGAAAATATAGCAGTGACTTTTAACCATTGTGTAGATAGGAAGTGATGGTAGTATCTGTAGTTGATGATGGTAGTGTCTGTGTTGGATGGTAGTATCTGTATCTGAACATTTGGAACCTGCCTAAAGAGCCTGACTCTGCTCTGCAGAAGGTCAGCCATGCCCTGTCCTGAGAGAAGTCTAGTGGACTGTTTGGAGTCTTGCACTATAAATCACAGTGGGGAAAATTCCCATGGCTGTGCTTATCAAATGTCATTAAATGTTACTACAAAGCTTTGTTTTAGAAAATTTATTTCTGAATTTTCAGAATAAAAAAGAAAAATTACACAGTCACCTCAAGAGATGTATAAAGATCATTTGGTCACATTCAACATCCTGGTCAGGCAGGCCCTGCACCCAGCCCCTGCAGGGCATTCCTTCTGCCCTAAATCAAATCAGCAATAGGTCAAGATCCATTTCATATGCATATATAATTACATACTGTTGAATGTAATATGCTAATAGTTTATTAAGATCTTTTGTATTTATGCTCATCAGGAAATTTTTGATTTTGTTATTATGTATCGTTTGATTTTGTTATCATGGAATGCTAGGCTTAATTGCTCAGTCATGTGTAACTCTTCTGGACCCCATGGACTGCAGTCTGCCAGGCTCCTCTGTCCATGGGGATTCTTCAGGCAAGCATCCTGGAGTGGGTTGTCATGCCCTCCTCCAGGGGATCTTCCCAACCCAGGGATTGAACCCAGGTCTCCTGCACTGCAGGCAAATTCTTTACAGACTGAGCCACTAGGGAAGCCCTATTATGTCATCCTTGTATGAAAAACTAGTTGGAATCAGTTGCCGCCTTGCTTTTGAATGATACTTTTGGTAGGATTGATATAGTGTCTCCCACAAATTTTATAAAGTTTACCAGTGAAAAAGTTTGAATTTTAATAAAGTTTTACCATAGAAAACATTTTGTGTGTGGTTTTTATCTCTAAGCCTTGACGATCATCTTAATACTATTTTGACTTAAGATAGATCTTGTAATGGAGGGTGAAGAGGAAATTGGGAGGACTTTATGAAAAACACAGAATCAGGGCCTCCCAGATCCCCAGGGCCACTTATGTACATTAACAATGCCCCCGTGTCAGTCCCCTGTTTGGAGAATGTGGTCAGCCTGTGGAGTGCCTACAGCCACAGGAAGCCCCAGAATCAGCTCAGCCCTCATCCTAAGGTGCCCTGTGCCAGCTTTTCCTCCAGAACCCTGGGAGTCCAGAGAGCAGGCTTCTGAGTATCTCAGCAGGGGGCTACAGGCAAGTGTCAGGGACTGTTGCTCCTGGACCAAGAAGGGCCAGCAGAGGGCAGCACAAGTGGTTCAAGAACTCCCTGACCAACCAGGCACTTATCTACCCTCGCTCAGGCTGAGGGTCACCACCCCCTTGTCTCTCAGTGCAGTGAGCGAAAGTTGCTCAGTTGTGTCCAACTCTTTGCGACCCCATGGACTGTATAGTCTGTGGAATTCTCCAACCCAGAATATTGGAGTGGGAGGCCTTTCCCTTCTCCAGGGGATCATCCCAACCCAGGGATGGAACCCAGGTCTCCCTCATTGCAGACAGATTCTTTACCTGCTGAGTCACAAGGGATGCACTGAGGCATGGATAATGTAATTTTTAAGTACTTATTTTTCTAGGGTATCTTTGGGTTGCAATAGTACATGCTTTATTTGTATAAAAATAGATTTCAACTCTGGCAAGCCATAAAACTGACCACCACCAAGAACTGGGTTTTTCTTTTACTGTCCTGTGGGCCTCTTTTACTGCTACCCTCAGAAACCCGCTGCTCTGTTCTTCGAATGTGTGTTTATTCCTGTGTCGTTTGCTGTCTCTTAATAATCTTTTGTAGTTATTCCCTCTTTTTCTTTGTATTTAGTGTTCCATATATGAGTTAATTTATAAGGTATTTCTCTTTTCAGAAAGTGTCTTCAAGATGGGATTAATACAACCTCGTCAAGGTCAGGTGATGTGGGAGCAGACTCAAAGGCAGCAGGAAAGGAAAATGACTCCTCTGACCCTCCTTAGCCACTTTCAAAGGTGCACAGAGTGTCCTTCACCCACATTCTGAGCCTTTACTGACAGGTAAGAGGTATGTGGCTGGGATTAAGGCTGATTTAAATTTGATGATGTGTGTCCATCAGAGAAATGGGACAGTAGACAAAAGAGGTACCGATGTGGTCTAGGCGATGGGGTATGCATACTTTAATGTTTACAGTTCATGATTTTTATAGGGTGATTTTCTTGAAGAGATGTCTAGTCTTTCCCATTCTCTTGTTTTCCTCTCTTTCTTTGCACTGATAGATGAGGAAGGCTTTCTTATCTCTCCTTGCTATTCTCTGGAATTCTGCATTCAGATGCTTATATCTTTCCTTTTCTCCTTTGCTTTTGGCTTCTCTTCTTTTCACAGATATTTGGAAGGCCTCCTCCTACAGCCATTTTTTTGCATTTCTTTTCCATGGGGATGGTCTTGATCCCTGTCTCCTGTACAATGTCATGAACCTCCATCCATAGTTCCTCAGGCACTCTGCCTGTCAGATCTAGTCCCTTAAATCTATTTCTCCCTTCCACTGTATAATCATAAGGGATTTGATTGAGGTCATACCTGAGTGGTCTAGTGGTTTTCCCCACTTTCTTCACTTTAAGTCTGAATTTGGCAAGAAGGAGTTCATGATCTGAGCCACAGTCAGCTCCCCTTTTTGTTTTTGCTGACTGTAAAGAGTGTCTCCATCTTTGGCTGCAAAGAATAGAATCAGTCTTATTTTGGTGTTGACCATCTGGTGATGTCTATGTGTAGAGTCTTCTCTTGTGTTGTTGGAAGAGGGTGTCTGCTATGACCAGTGCGTTCTCTTGGCAAAACTCCATCAGCCTTTGCCCTGCTTCATTCCATACACCAAGTCCAAATTTGCCTGTTACTTCAGGTGTTTGTTGACTTCCTACTTTTGGATTACAGTCCCCTATAATTAAAAGGACATGTTTTTTGGGTGTTAGTTCTAAGAGGTCTTGTAGGTCTTCATAGAACCATTCAACTTCACCTTCCTCAACCTTACTGGTTGGGGCATAGGCTTGGATTACCACGATATTGAATGGTTTGCCTTGGAAACGAACAGAGATCATGCTGTCGTTTTTGATATTGCATCCAAGTACTGCATTTCAGACTCTTTTGTTGACCATGGTGGCGACTCCATTTCTTCTAAGGGATTCCTGCCAACAGTAGTAGATATAATGGTCATCTGAGTTAAATTCACCCATTCCAGTGCATTTTAGTTCGCTGATTCCTAGAATGTCAATGTTCACTCTTGCCATCTCCTGTTTGACCACTTCCTATTTGCCTTGATTCATGGACCTGACATTCCAGGTTCCTATTCAATATTGCTCTTTACAGCATCGGAGCTTGCTTCTATCACTGGTAACATCCACAACTGGGTATTTTTTTGCTTTGGCTCCATCCCTTCCCTCTTTCTGGAGTTATTTCTCCAAGGATCTCCAGGAGCATATTGGGCACCTACCAGCCTGGGGAGTTCCCCTTTCAGTATCCTATCATTTTGCCTTTTCACACTGTTCATGAGGTTCTCAAGTCAAGAATACTGAAGTGGTTTACCATTCCCTTCTACAGTGGACCACATTCTGTCAGACCTCTCCACCATGACCCTCCCGTCTTAGGCAGCCGCACATGGCATGCTTAGTTTCATTGACTTAGACGAGGTGTGGTCCATGTGATCAGATTGGCTAGTTCTCTGTGATTGTGGTTTCCATATTTCTGCCTCTGATGCCCTTTTGCAACACCTACCGTCTTCCTTGGGTTTCTCTTACCTTGCACGAGGGGTATGTCTTCACAGCTGCTCCAGAAAGTGCAGCCGCTGCTCCTTACCTTGGACGAGGGCTATCTCATCATGGATGCCCCTCCTGACCTTGAAGATGGAGTAGCTCCTCTCAGCCCTCCTGCACCCGCGCATCTGCCAGTCCTTGAATGTAGGGAAGCTCCTGTCAGCCACCGATGGTGTGATCACTCACGTAGAGCCAGACATCTTGGAATGTGAAGTCAAGTGGACCTTAGAAAGCATCACTACGAACAAAGGTAGTGAAGGTAATGGAATTCCAGTTGAGCTATTTCAAATCCTGAAAGATGATGCTGTGAAAGTGCTGCACTCAATATGCCAGCAATTTGGAAAACTCAGCAGTGGGCACAGGACTGGAAAAGGTCAGTTTTCATTCCAATCCCAAAGAAAGGCAATGCCAAAGAATGCTTAAACTAATGCACAATTGCACTAATCTCACATGCTAGTAAAGTAATGCTCAAAAATCTCCAAACAGCAATACATGAACCGTGAACTTATAGTTGTTCAAGCTGGTTTTAGAAAAGGCAGAGGAACCTGAGACCAAATTGCCAACATCTGCTGAATCATAGCAAAAGCAAGAGAGTTCCAGAAAAACATATATTTTGGCTTTATTGACTATGCCAAAGCCTTTGACTGTGTGGATCACAATAAACTGTGGAAAACCCTTCAAGAGATGGGAATACCAGACGACCTTACCTGCCTCTTGAGAAATTTGTATGCAGATCAGGAGTTAGAACTGGACACAGAACAACAGACTGTGTTTCCAAATAGGAAAAGCAGTACATCAAGGCTGTATATTGTCACGCTGCTTATTTAACTTATATGCAGAGTACATCATGAGAAATGCTGGGCTGGAAGAAGCACAAGCTGGAATCAAGATTGCCAGGAGAAATATTAATAACCTCAGATATGCAGATGACACCATCCTTGTGGCAGAAAGTGAAGAACTAAAAAGCCTCTTGATGAAAGTGAAAGAGGAGAGTGAAAAAGTTGGCTTAAACCTCAACATTCAGAAAACGAAGATCATGGCATCTGGTCCTATCACTTCATGGCAAATAGATGGGGAAATAGTGGAAACAGTGTCAGACTTTACTTTTGGGGGGCTTCCAAATCACTGTAGATAGTGACTGCAGCCATGAAATTAAAAGACACTTACTCCTTGGAAGAAAAGTTATGACCAACCTAGATTGCATATTGAAAAGCAGAGACATTACTTTGCCAACAAAGGTCCGTCTAGTCAAGGCTATGGTTTTTCCAGTGGTCATGTATGGACTGTGAAGAAAGCTGAGCACCGAAGAATTGATGATTTTGAACTGTGATGTTGGATAAGACTCTTGAGAGTCCCTTGGACTGCAAGGAGATCCAACCAGTCCATTCTGAAGGGTATCAGCCCTGGGATTTCTTTGGAAGGAATGATGCTAAAGTTGAAACTCCAATACTTTGGCCACCTCATGGGAAGGGTTGACTCCTTGGAAAAGACTCTAATTATGGGAGGCATTGAGGTCAGGAGGAGAAGGGGATGACAGAGGATGAGATGGCTGGATGGCATCACTGACTCAATGGACGTGAGTCTGAGTTAACTCCGGGAGTTGGTGATGGACAGGGAGGCCTGGCGTGCTGTGATTTATGGGGCCGCAAAGAGTCGGACACAACTGAGCGACTGAAAAACTGAACTGAACTGATAATGAGTGATGTTGAGCATCTTTTAATGTGTTTGTTAGACATCTGTATGTCTTCTTTGGAGAAATGTTTATTTAGTTCTTTGGCCCATTTTTTTATTGGGTCATTCATTTTTCTGGAATTGAGCAGCAGATTTGCTTGTGTATTTTTGGTATTAGTTGTTTGTCAATTGCTTCATTTGCTATTATTTTCTTCCATTCTGAAGGCTGTCTTCAGATGAAGCAACTTGACCTTCCCTACTCTAGGCTCCAAAGTCATCCTCCATATCAACCGACCAGTTGCATCTGCCACTTACCCGATCTTGTCTGGATAAGACACACAAGTAAGAGGAAGAGAAGGGACAGTAGCCTCATGATGGGACAGGAGTTTTCGGAATTCCAAGTAGAACCTGTGTCTGGTGGCACACCTGAATCAGGGCAGGCAATCTGGGAGAGAGTTTAAAAACTTCAGCTGGAAAAAAGTGTTTGTATTCCTACCAGAGATGTTCAGCTGGGCCTGGGCCTAATTTGAGGATGTTTCATCTATGGACACATGGTCCAAGTGTTTTCCTGTTGTAAAGGAAGAGGTTTGCAGGAAGTCAGGGTTACCACATTGATTCTCACTTCTGCTTATGGATCTGAGGTTTGGTGCATTTTTTGGAGAAAAATCATGAAACATTGATTTCTGTTATAAAATTATTCATTTCTTTTTTTCAACTTTATTTCATGTCTCTGCATCTGTCCCTTTCTCTTTTCAGAATAAACACCTTCAATCCATGGATCGCTAAGAGCTGGACACAACTGATTGACTGAACAACAACAACCCAACACACATACACCTTTCACAATCGAAAAATGAGAAGGAATTTTGGAAATTAAAATGATCTTTTTTCACTCTCAACATTTTTTTTTTTTTTTGCTACCATTTACACAGAGAATTGATCCAGCCTAAGCAAACTATTGCACAGACCACAAGCAGGTGAGGCTTCATGGGCTAGAGTATTTCTTAATACAGGTAATTCATGAATGTATTCTTGAGTGCAAAGCACCAAAGGATACCAGATAAGGGGCTTCACAGGTGGCCCTAGTGACAAAGCCCATCTGCCAATGCAGGAGATGCAGTTTTGATCCATGGGTCGGGAAGATCCCCTGGAGAAGGGAATGGCAACCCATTCTGGTATGCTTGCCTGGAGAATCCCATGGACATAGGAGCCTGGTGAGCAACAGTCCATGGGGTCACAAACAGGGGGCCACAACTGAGTTACTAAACAACTGGACCTGCTTGGTTAATGAATTCTGAGGGGAACTGACGTTTCCCTTCAGGGCTGGGGCCCTTAATCGACAGCACGAGATTCCTGAGAGTGCTTTGTTCAACAGAGGACCAGCAGCACCCACGGTAGTGGCTGCTTCTCCGGGGTGGGGGGTCTGATCAAAGGACCCGGTTCCTCCCGGGTTGGCGTCATTTAAGCGAGAATTAACTTTGACTCTTTGAAGATGCTAAGATCTGGAGGCACTGTCACCACAGCACAGCCTGGAGCATGCTGTCACCTGAGGAGGGCTGCAGGGAAAATACAGGACACCCAGTTTAGCTTGGATTGCAGGTGAGCAACACATAACCTTGTAGGATAGGTATGTCCTGAGTGATTCACAGATCACACTTGAGCTAAAGTATTTGTTGATTTTATGTAATTCAGTAGACACATTAGTTTTCTGGGATTTTTGAATATTTAATAAATCAAGGTCTTTGGAGTCAAACCCACTTGGGCTTGAGTTCAAATGCTCCCTACATTCAATCTGCACTCCTTTGAACAAACTACTTCATTTCTTAATCCCATCTTGTAAAATGGCTTACCCCTATATATTGCTATGAGGGATATATTTGGGATAAGACATCAAGTTTCATTGTTTTAGTTAAGGAGGAAGTTCAGTTCAGTTCAGTTCAGGCGCTCAGTGGTGTCTGACTCTTTGTGACCCCATGAATCATAGCAGGCCAGCCCTCCTTGTCCATCACCAACTCCGAGAGTTCACTCAAACTCAGGTCCATCGAGTCAGTGATGTCATCCAGCCATCTCATCCTCTCTCATCCCCTTCTCCTCCTGCCCCCAATCTGTCCAAGCTCAAGGTCTTTTCCTTTTTTTTTTTTTTAATTTAATTTAATTTTATTTTTTTTCTAATTTTATTTTATTTTTAAACTTTACATAATTGTATTAGTTTTGCCAAATATCAAAATGAATCCGCCACAGGTATATATGTGTTCACCATCCTGAACCCTCCTCCATTTTCCCTCCCCATATCATCCCTCAGGGTCGTCCCAGTGCACCAGCCCCAAACATCCAGTATCGTGCATCGAACCTGGACTGGTGACTCATTTCATATATAATATTATACATGTTTCAATGCCATTCTCCTAAATCATCCCACCCTCTCCCTCTCCCACGGAGTCCAAAAGACTGTTCTATACATCAGTGTCTCTTTTGCTGTCTCGTATACAGGGTTATTGTTACCATCTTTCTAAATCCCATATATATGCGTTAGTATACTGTATTGGTGTTTTTCTTTCTGCCTTACTTCACTCTGTATAGTAGGCTCCAGTTTCATCCACCTCATTAGAACTGATTCAAATGTATTATTTTTAATGGCTGAGTAATACCCCATTGTGTACATGTACCACAGCTTTCTTATCCATTCATCTGCTGATGGACATCTAGGTTGCTTCCGTGTACTGGCTACTATAAACAGTGCTGCGATGAACATTGGGGTACACGTGTCTTTCAATTCTGGTTTCCTCAGTGTGCATGCCCAGCAGTGGAATTGCTGGATCATAAGGCAGTTCTATTTCGAGTTTTTTAAGGAACCTCCACACTGTTCTCCATAGTGGCTGTACTAGTTTGCATTCCCACCAACAGTGTAAGAGGGTTCCATTTTCTCCACACCCTCTCCAGCATTTATTGCTTGTAGATTTTTGGATCGCAGGCATTGTGACTGGTGTGAAATGGTACCTCATAGTGGTTTTGATTTGCATTTCTCTGATAATGAGTGATGTTGAGCATCTTTTCATGTGTTTGTTAGCCATCTGTATGTCTTCTTTGGAGAAATGTCTATTTAGTTCTTTGGCCCATTTTTTAATTGGGTCATTTATTTTTCTGGAATTGAGCTGTAGGAGTTGCTTGTATATTTTTGAGATTAGTTGTTTGTCAGTTGCTCCATTTGCTATTATTTTCTCCCATTCTGAAGGCTGTCTTTTCACCTTGCTTATAGTTTCCTTTGTTGTGCAGAAGCTTTTAAGTTTAATTAGGTCCCATTTGCTTATTTTTGTTTTTATTTCCAATATTCTGGGAGGTGGGTCATAGAGGATCCTGCTGTGGTGTATGTCAGAGAGTGTTTTGCCTATGTTCTCCTCTAGGAGTTTTATAGTCTCTGATCTTACATTTAGATCTTTAATCCATTTTGAGTTTATTTTTGTGCATGGTGTTAGAAAGTGCTCTAGTTTCATTCTTTTACAAGTGGTTGACCAGTTTTCCCAGCACCACTTGTTAAAGAGATTGTCTTTAATCTGTTGTATATTCTTGCCTCCTTTGTCAAAGATAAGGTGTCCATATGTGTGTGGATTTATCTCTGAGCTTTCTATTTTGTTCCATTGATCTATATTTCTGTATTTGTGCCAGTACCATACTGTCTTGATGACTGTGGCTTTGTAGCCTGAAGTCAGGCAGGTTGATTCCGCCAGTTCCATTCTTCTTTCTCAAGATTGCTTTGGCTATTCGAGGTTTTTTGTATTTCCATACAAATTGTGAAATTATTTGTTCTAGCTCTGTGAAGAATACCGTTGGTAGCTTGATAGGGATTGCATTGAATCTATAGATTGCTTTGGATAGTATACTCATTTTCACTATATTCATTCTTCCAATCCATGTATATGGTATATTTCTCCATTTATTAGTGTCCTCTTTGATTTCTTTCACCAGTGTTTTATAGTTTTCTATGTATAGGTCTTCAGTTTCTTTAGGTAGATATATTCCTAAGTATTTTATTCTTTTCGTTGCAATGGTGAATGGAATTGTTTCCTTAATTTATCTTTCTGTTTTCTCATTATTAGTGTATAGGAATGCAAGGGATTTCTGCGTGTTGATTTAAATCCTGCAACTTTACTATATTCATTGATTAGTTCTAGTACTTTTCTGGTGGAGTCTTTAGGGTTTTCTATGTAGAGGATCATGTCATCTGCAAACAGTGAGAGTTTTACTTCTTTTCCAATTTAGATTCCTTTTATTTCTTTTTCTGCTCTGATTGCTATGGCCAAAACTTCCAAAACTATGTTGAATAGTAATGGTGAAAGTGGGCACACTTGTCTTGTTCCTGACTTTAGAGGAAATGCTTTCAATTTTTCACCACTGAGGATAATGTTTGCTGTGAGTTTGTCATATATTGTTTTATTATGTTGAGGTATGTTCCTTCTATTCCTAATTTCTGGAGAGTTTTTATCATAAATGGATATTGAATTTTGTCAAAGGCTTTCTCTGCATCTATTGAGATAATCATATGGTTTTTATTTTTCAATTTGTTAATGTGGTGTATTACATTGATTGATTTGTGGATATTGAAGAATCCTTGCATCCCTGGGATAAAGCCCACTTGGTCATGGTGTATGATCTTTTTAATGTGTTGTTGGATTCTGATTGCTAAAATTTTGTCAAGGATTTTTACATCTATGCTTATCAGTGATATTGGCCTGTAGTTTTCTTTTTTTGTGGGATCTTTGTCAGGTTTTGGTATGAGGGTGATGGTAGCCTCATAGAATGAGTTTGGAAGTTTACCTTCCTCTGCAATTTTCTGGAAGAGTTTGAGTAGGATAGGTGTTAGCTCTTCTCTAAATTTTTGGTAGAATTTAGCTGTGAAGCCGTCTGGACCTGGGCTTTTGTTTGCTGGAAGATTTCTGATTACAGTTTCAATTTCCATGCTTGTGATGGGTCTGTTAAGATTTTCTATTTCTTCCTGGTCCAGTTTCGGAAAGTTGTACTTTTCTAAGAACTTGTCCATTTCTTCCACGTTGTCCATTTTATTGGCATATAATTGCTGATAGTAGTCTGTTATGATCCTTTGTATTTCTGTGTTGTCTGTCATGATCTCCCCATTTTCATTTCTAATTTTATTGATTTGATTTTTCTCCCTATTTTTCTTGATGAGTCTGGCTAATGATTTGTCAATTTTATTTATCCTTTCAAAGAACCAGCTTTTGGCTTTGTTGATTTTTGCTATGGTCTCTTTTGTTTCTTTTGCATTTATTTCTGCCCTAATTTTTAAGATTTCTTTCCTTCTGCTAACCCTGGGGTTCTTCATTTCTTCCTTTTCTAATTGCTTAGGTGTAGAGTTAGGTTATTTATTTGACTTTTTTCTTGTTTCTTGAGGTATGCCTGTATTGCTATGAACTTTCCCCTTAGGACTGCTTTTACAGTGCCCCACAGGTTTTGGGTTGTTGTGTTTTCATTTTCATCCGTTTCTATGCAAATTTTGATTTCTTTTTTGATTTCTTCTGTGATTTGTTGGTTATTCAGCACCGTGTTTTTCAGCCTCCATATGTTGGAATTTTTTATAGTTTTCCTCCTGGAATTGAGATCTAATCTTACTGCATTGTGGGCAGAAAAGATGCTTGGAATGATTTCAATTTTTTTAAATTTACCAAGGCTAGATTTATGGCTCAGGATGTGATCTATCCTGGAGAAGGTTCCGTGTGTGCTTGAGAAAAAGGTGAAATTCATTGTTTTGGGATGAAATGTCCTATAGATATCAATTAGGTCTAACTGGTCTATTGTATCGTTTACAGTTTGTGTTCCCTTCTTAATTTTCTGTTTAGTTGATCTATCCATAGGTGTGAGTGGGGTATTAAAGTCTCCCACTATTATTGTGTTATTGTTAATTTCTCTCTTCATACATGTTAGCATTTGTCTTACATATTGCAGTGCTCCTATGTTTGGTGCATATATATTTATAATTGTTATATCTTCTTCTTGGATTGATCCTTTGATCATTATGTAGTGACCTTCTTTGTCTCTTTTCACAGCCTTTGTTTTAAAGTCTATTTTATCTGATATGAATATTGCTACTCCTGCTTTCTTTTGGTCTCTATTTGCATGGAAAATCTTTTTCCAGCCCTTCACTTTCAGTCTGTATGTGTCCTCTGTTTTGAGGTAGGTCTCTTGTAGACAGCATACGTAGGGGTCTTGTTTTTGTATCCATTCAGCCAGTCTTTGTCTTTTGGTTGGGGCATTCAACCCATTTACATTTAAGGTAAATATTTATAAGTATGATCCCCTTGCAATTTACTTTATTGTTTTGGGTTCGAATTTATACACCGTTTTTGTGTTTCCTGTCTAGAGAATATCCTTTAGTATTTGTTGAAGAGCTGATTTGGTGGTGCTGAATTCTCTCAGCTTTTGCTTGTCTGTAAAGCTTTTGATTTCTTCATATTTGAATGAGATCCTTGCTGGGTACAATAATCTGGGCTGTAGGATATTTTCTTTCATCGCTTTAAATATGTCTTGCCATTCCCTCCTGGCTTGAAGAGTTTCTACTGAAAGATCAGCTGTTATCCTTATGAGAATTCCCTTGTGTGTTATTTGCTGTTTTTACCTTGTTGCTTTTAATATTCGTTCTTTGTGTTTGGTCTTTGTTAATTTGATTAATATGTGTCTTGGGGTGTTTCACCTTGGGTTTATCCTGTTTGGGACTCTCTGGGTTTCTTGAACTTGGGTCATTATTTCCTTCCCCATTTTAGGGAAGTTTTCAACTATTATCTCTGCAAGTATTTTCTCATGGTCTTTCTTTTTGTCTTCTTCTTCTGGGACTCCTATGATTCGAATGTTGGGGTGTTTAACAGTGTCTTGGACGTCTCTGAGATTGTCCTCATTTCTTTTAATTCGTTTTTCTTTTTTCCTCTCTGATTCGTTTATTTCTATCATTCTCTCTTCTAATTCACTAATCCTATATTCTGCCTCTGTTATTCTACTATTTGTTGCCTCCAGAGTGTTTTTTTTTAAATCTCATTTATTGCATTATTCATTATATATTGACTCTTTTTTATTTCTTCTAGGTCCTTGTTAAACCTTTCTTGCATCTTCTCAGTCCTTGTCTCCAGGCTATTTATTTGTGGTTCCATTTTGATTTCAAGATTTTGGATCATTTTCACTATCATTATTCGGAATTCTTTATCAGGTAGACTCCCTATCTCTTCCTCTTTTGTTTGGTTTGGTGGGCATTTATCCTGTTCCTTTACCTGCTGGGTATTCCTCTGTCTCTTCATTTTGTTTATATTGGTGAGTTTGGGGTGTCCTTTCTGTATTCTGGCAGTTTGTGGAGTTCTCTTTATTGTGGAGTTTCCTCACTGTGGGTGGGGTTGTACAGGTGGCTTGTCAAGGTTTCTTAGTTAGGGAAGCTTATGTTGGTGTTCTGGTGGGTGGAGCTGGATTTCTTCTCTCCGGAGTGCAATGAAGGGTCCAGTAATGAGTTATGAGATGTCAGTGGTTTTGGAGTAACTTTGGACAGCCTCTATATTGGAGCTCAGGGCTGTGTTCCTGTGTTGCTTGAGAATTTGCCTGGTATGTCTTGCTCTGGAACTTGTTGGCCCTTGGGTCATGCTTGGTTTCAGTGTAACTGTGGAGGCATTTGATGAGCTCCTGTCAATTAGTGTTCCCTGGAGTCAGGAGTTCTCTGGTGTTCTCAGGGTTCGGACTTAAGCCTCCTGCTTCTGGTTTTCAGTCTTATGTTTACAGTAGTCTCAAGACATCTCCTTCTATACAGCACCGTTGATAAAACACCTAGGTTAAAGATGAAAAGTTTCTCCACAGTGAGGGACACCCAGAGAGGTTCACAGATTTACATGGAGAAGAGAAGAGGGAGGAGGGAGTTAGAGGTGACCCAAATGATATGAGGTGGAATCAGTAGAGGAGACAGCAAGCTAGCCAGTAATCACTTCCTTATGTGCATTCTACAACTGGACCACTCAAAGATGTTCACAGAGTTTTACAGAGAAGAGAACAGGGTGGAAGGAGACAGAGGTGGCCAGGAGGATAAAAAGGGGGAATCAAAAGGAGAGAGACATATCCAGCCAGTAATCTATTCCCTAAGTGTTCTCCACCGTCTGGAACACACAGAAATTCACAGAGTTGGGTAGAGAAGAGAGGGGATAGGGAGGAGACACAGGCGACCTGGTGAGGAAAAAGGAGAGTCCAAAGGGGGAGAGAGCAGTCAAGCCAGTAATCTTGCTCCCAAGTAAAAATGGGTACTGAAGATTGGGTTCTTAAAGGTAGAAAATTGATAACAAATGCCAAAAAGCAAAGATTAAAAATCTAGAGTAGTGTTTGTGAAAGGTTGTTGTTGAATCACATGAATACACCGGGATTCTTGGCCCCCGGAGGAGAAGAATTCAATCCGGGGCCAGAGACGAGGCTTGATCGCTCAGAGCTTTTGTGTAATAAAGTTTTATTAAAGTATAAAGGAGATAGAGAAAGCTTCTGACATAGGCATCAGAAGGGGGCAGAAAGAGTACCCACTTGCTAGTGTTAACAATGAGGTTATATAATCCAAAGAATGTCTGGAGGTTGTAAAGACCTCCTCCGACCTACTCCCATAATTTACATTTTAAGATAACACTGTCCTCAGGCAAGATACATCCTTGTAAAGACCAGGTATACTCCCATAATTAACATTTTAAAATAACAGAAGGTTGAATCCAAAGACTGTCCTTAGGCAGGATACATTATTGGTATATAATCCTAAGGAATGTGGAGAAAGAAAAAAAGTTTGTCCTTTTTTCCTCCTTGAGAATTCCAGACCCCTCTCTCCTTGGGGACCCCTAGACTCCCTATCAACCTGCCTAGGAAATGACTCTCTCATTTGGAATTTCAAAAATACAATATTAAAGTAAAGAAGAAAAAAAGAGAGGAAAAAAAAAAGAATCACAAAAATTATTCTATCTATCTATCTATCTATATATATATATATGAAGTTTGCTTTTAAAAAATAGGGTCTTTTTTTTTTTTTTTGCAAAGTAATAGTAGGTTATAAAAGTGAAAATTAAAGGAGTAATAGAGGACTTAAAAAATTTTTTAATGATCATAAAAATAGTAAAAATATATCTAGGGCTTTGTCTGGTGTTGTTGTGGGTTTTGTGGGGTCAGTTCATTTTTGGATAGTTCTTGATCCAGCTTATATTTCTCAAGATCTATAGGCCCCTTCCTATGTAGTCGGTACTAACGACAGGGTTTTAATCTATTGCACCTGTCACTTCCAAGGTGGGTCCCTCTGTTTTAGCTTCTTCTGTTTGCTGGTCTCTTCATTGTCTGATTGTCACCCTGACACAAAGGGGGCGGTGGTGGACACTTTTTTAGGCTCACTTATTCAGTCATGCTGTGGGGGAGGGAGGGACACTGGAAACAAATAACACTGGCGTGTGCTCACAGTGCCTCAGCCACACTGGGCCTGCCCCTGTTCACGGTGCAGGTACCCTCCCTGCCCACACTGTTCAGGTTCTAGGTTGCTCCACCGGGAACCATCCGAGGCTGGCCCTGGGGTGCATGCACCTCCCAGGTCTAAGCTGCTCAGGTTCAGGCACTTGGGTAGTCCTCAGAGGCGCAGACTCCGTTGGGCCTACGTTTTGTGCCCTTCCCAGATCTGAGTAGCTCAGGTGATGAGGTGTTTCGAGAGCACGGTCGCTGCGACTTATCGCCTCCCCTGTCCCTGCCACTCGGTTTTCTGTGTGATAACCAGTGCACCTTCTCAGGTGGATGTTGACCTTCCAGAACCTCAAGAAATCTTAGTTAGCAAAGAAGCCTGCTTACAGTTTGGTAGATAATGTCTCTCTGGGGCTGCGATTGCCCCATTCTGGCTCTGGCTGCCTGTCACCAGAGGGGGGTGGTCTGCAGCCAGCTATCTCTGTTCAGTCCTTTGTTCTGTGCATGGGCCTGGTGGTGTCTTAGGTTAGGGCTGGCTTTTCACGTGGTAGTTATCCCACAGTTTCATTTGCTAGCCCAAGTTAGTTCGCTTAGATTGCGCTCGGAGCATTCAGGCCAGATCCTTACTCTAAGCAATGCAGCCCATGCCTCCGTGCCCAGCCCCTGCTTGCTAGTGGCAGGTGCAGGCGTCTGCACTGCTTCTCCGCTGGGGGACTTACCATTGGGCTCGTAATCTGTGGGTTTTAATTATTTATTTAGATTTCCTCCCTGTTATGTTGCCCTCTATGCTTCCAAGGCTTGCCACAGACTTGGCAGTGAGAGTGTTTCCTGGTGTTTGGAAACTTCTCTCTTTTTAAGACTCCCTTCCTGGGATGGAGCTCTGTCCCTACCTCTTTTGTCTATTTTTTTGTCTTTTTAATTTTTTCCTACCTCCTTTTGAAGAGAATGGTCTGCTTTTCTGGGTGCCTGATGTCCTCTGCCAGCATTCAGAAGTTGTTTTGTGGAATTTACTCAACGTTTAAAAGTTCTTTTGATGAATTCGTGGGGGAGAAAGTGGTATCCCCGTCCCATTCCTCTGCTATCTTAGGACCACCCATGAAGATCATCTTAATACTATTTTGAATCAAGATAGATCTTGTAATGGAGGGGAAAGAGGAACATGGGAGGACTGTATGAAAACCACAGAATCAGGGCCTCCCAGATCCCCAGGGCCACTTATGAATGTTAACAATGCCCCCATGTCAGTCCCCTGCTTGGAGACTGTGGTCAGCCTGTGCACTGCCTACAGCCACAGGAAGCCCCAAATTCAGCTCAGCCCTCATCCTCAGGTGCCCTGCATACAGCTCTTCCTCCAGAACCCTGGGAGTCCAGACAGCAGGCTTCAGAGTATCTTAGCAGGGGGCTACAGGCAAGTGTCAGGGACTGTTGTTCCTGGACCAACAGGGGCCAGCAGAGCCCACCACGAGTGGTTTGAGAACTGACCATAAAACTGACCAGCACCAAAAATTAGGTTTTTCTTTTACCGTCCTGTGGACCTCTTTTACTGCCACCCTCTGACACCCGCTGCTCTATTCTGTGAATGTGTATTTATTATTGTGTCGTTTGCTGTCTCTTAATAATGTTTTGTACTTATTCCCTCTATTTCTTTGTATTTAGTATTCCATATATGAGTGAATTTATAAGGTATTTCTCTTTATGGAAAGTGTCTGCAATATGTTGTTAGATCAAAGGTGATACTTAACCTTGATTGGATTAATACAACCTCGTCAAGGTCAGGTGATGTGGGAGCAGACTCAAAGGCAGCAGGAAAGGGAAATGACCCCTCTGACCCTCCTTAGCCATCTTCAAAGGTGCACAGAGTGTCCATCACTGACATTCTGAGCATTTACTGACAGGAAAGGGGTATGCGGCTGGGATTAAGGGTGATTTAAATTTGGTAGTGTGTGGCCATCAGAAAAATAGGACAGTAGACAAAAGAGGTACCGATGTGGTCTAGGCAATGGGGTATGGATACTTTATTGTTTACAGTTCATGATTTTTATAGGGTGATTTTCTTGAAGAGATGTCTAGTCTTCCCCATTCTGTTGTTTTCTTCTCTTTCTTTGCATTGATTCCTGAGGAAGACTTTATCTCTCCTTGCTATTCTCTGGAACTCTGCATTCAGATGCTTATATCTTTCCTTTTCTCCTTTGCTTTTGGCTTCTCTTCTTTTCACAGCTATTTGGAAGGCCTCCTCTGACAGCCATTTTGCTTTTTTTGCATTTCTTTTCCATGGGGATGGTCTTGATCCCTGTCTCCTGTACAATGTCAGGAACCTCCATCCATAGTTCCCCAGGCACTCTATCAGATCTAGTCCCTTAAATCTATTTCTCCCTTCCACTGTATCATCATAAGGGATTTGATTGAGGTCATACCTGAATGATCTACTGGTTTTCCCCACTTTCTTCACCTTAAGTCTGAATTTGGCAATAAGAAGTTCATGATCTGAGCCACAGTCAGCTCCCAGTCTTATTTGCTGACTGTAAAGAGCGTCTCCATCTTTGGCTGCAAAGAATACAATCAATCTGATTTCGGTGTTGACCATCTGGTGATGTCCATGTGTCTTCTCTTGTGTTGTTGGAAGAGGGTGTTTGCTATGACCAGTGCATTCTCTTGGCAGAACTCTATTAGTGTTTGCCCTGCTTCATTCCGTACTCCAAGGTCAAATTTGCCTGTTACTCCAGGTGTTTCTTAACATCTTACTTTTGCATTCCAGTCCCCTACAATGAAAAGGACATGTTTTGGGGGTATTAGTTCTAAAAGGTCTTGTAGGTCTTCATAGAACCTTCAACTGCAGGTACCTCAGCATTACTGGTTGGGGCATAGTCTTGGATTACCATGATATTGAATGGTTTGCCTTGGAAATGAACAGAAATCATTCTGTTGTTTTTGAGATTGCATCCAAGTACTGCGTTTTGGACTCTTTTGTTGACCATGATGGCTACTCCATTTCTTCTAAGGGATTCCTGCCCACAGGAGTAGATATAATGGTCATCTGAGTTAAATTCACCCATTCCAGTGCATTTAGCTTGCTAATTCCTAGAATGTTGACGTTCACTCTTGCCATTTCCTGTTTGACCACTTTCAACTCGCCTTGATTCATGGACCTGACATTCCAGGTCCTATGCAATATTGCTCTTTACATAATCGGACCTTGCTTCTATTCCCAGTCACATCCACAACTGGGTATTATTTTTGCGTTGGCTCCATCCCTTCCCTCTTTCTGGAGTAATTTCTCCATGGATCTCCAGTAGCATATTGGGCACCTACCGACCTGGGGAGTTCCCCTTTCAGTATCCTATCATTTTGTCTTTTCATACTGTTCATGTGGTTCTCAAGGCAAGAATACTGACGTGGTTTTCTATTCCCTTCTCCAGTGGACAACATTCTGTCAGACCTCTCCACCATGACCCTCTGGTCTTGGGCAGCCCAACACGGCATGGCTTAGTTTCATTGAGGTAGACAAGGCTGTAGTCTATGTGATCAGATTGGCTAGTTTTTTGTGATTATGGTTTCTGTCTGCCCTCTGACACCGTCTTGCAACACCTACCATCTGCCTTGGATTTCTCTTACCTTAGACGAGGGGTATATCTCCATGGCAGCTCCAGAAAGTGCAGCCACTGCTCCTTACCTTGGATGAGGGCTATCTCCTCATGGCTGCCCCTCCTGACCTTGAAGGTGGATTAGCTCCTCTCGGCCCTCCTGTGCCCATGCAGCCACTGATCCTTTGACGTGGGGCTGCTCCTCTCGGCCGCCTCCCCTGACTTTGGTCATGTGGTAGCTCCTCTCAGCCACTGATGGTGTGATCACTCACCTAGAGCCAGACATCCTGGAGTGTGAAGTCAAGTCGGCCTTAGAAAGCATTACAACAAAAAAAGCTAGGGGAAGTGATGGAATTCCACTTGAGCTATTTGAAATCCTGAAAGATAATGCTGTGAAAGTGCTGCACTCAATATGTCAACAAATGTGGACAACTCAGCAGTGACCACGGGACTGGAAAAGGTCAGTTTTCATTCCAATCCCAAAGAAAGGCAATGCCCTGGGGTCTTAGAAGACAGTCAAAATCCAACAACTGAAGAAAATATGAGAAATTAAAGTAAATATAAGGACCTCAAAAGGAGGAGTTTATTAGGCAATTGGTTATAGCAGTGGTAGGAGAGCTGAGAAATCAAATAAATGTATGGTGAGTCACCTCATAATTTGCAACAGCAGGGAAGTCTCTGGTGGTCCAGGGCTTCGGACTCTGAGCTCTCACTTCCCTGGGCTTGGGTTCAATACCTGATTCAGGATCTAATATCCCACAAGCCACATGGTTCGGCCAGAAAAGCTTTTTGCAATAGCATAAAGACACTGCTATCCCTGGGACCAGAGGGACAGAGGGAGGAAGGAGGTAACCTTCTCAGAGCCTGGGACAGGGAGCACGCCACAGAAGCTGGGGTCATGGCGAACCTGCCTGAGGAAAGCCAGGCCATTGGATGAAGCAGCATTCTGGCCAAAACTGGAAGTGCAGAGGAGATGCCTTCAGAAGCTCAGGAAGACGATTACCTTGGCTTCTTACCAGTTCCTGCCTTCTCATTTTCTACCAGTGTCTCCCTTTGGCAAATCTACATGGTGCCTGGAAGCAGGAGTGCATGGGAAATGCATGTCGTTCCCTACAACACTGCCATTAACTAGCTGGGTGGCCCAGGGAAAGTCACTCAACCTCTCTGAACCTCAGTTTCTTCATCTGCAAAACTGGGCTAATGCTTATCTTTGCTGATAAACCTTAAATAGCAGTGGTCATGACAAATTTTAAACATCTGCAGAGGAGAGTGGCTGAGTCCCACTTACACTGTATTAAGAAAAAGAAGGGAAGTCCTAGCTCCCTTGTGAGGAGCCCATGCCACAGTCTTTAAGCTGTCTTGCTATTGCTCACCAGCCCTCACTTGTCATTCCTCCCCAGGGCCTCATGGGTGATAAATGGGCCATGTGATAATTTGCAGTTTACAGGTCAACTTCATATCATTAACTCATAGGGCTTTCCCTGTGGACTAAATAGGACATTTATTACTCTCTGTACTTTATTGTTGAGGTACAGATGGTCAAAGAGTTTATGAAACTTATTCAAGTAAATCCAGATAGTAAACAATAGCATTGAGAATTACATGGTATGGCCTTTGGGCCCCCAATGTTTTTTAAATTAAATGTTTAATTTTGTATTGGAATATAGTCGATTAACCATGTTGTGATAATTTCAGGTGGACAGCACTCAGCCATATGTATAAAGGTATCCATTCTCCCCCAAACTCCCCTCCCATCCATATGTTATGTTATGCTATGTAACATACAGCAGAGTTCCTGTGATATACAGTAGAACCTTCTTGGTTATCCATTTTATATAGAGCAGTGTGTACATGTCCATCCCAACTCCCCCACCATCCCTCCCCCATCCCTCCCCCTGGCAACCATATCTTTGTTCTCTAAGTCTGTGAGTCTGTTTCTGTTGAGCCAAAAACTTTGATCAACCGAAACTCTGCTCCAGATTTTAAAAACAGAGTTCAAAACAAAACAGGATTAGAGGAGATTAGAAGTCTGACCTGAGAGAAAATAAGTCTAGTCTATCCTCTCTCAACCTAATCAACATCAAATTAAAAAAAAAAAAAAATGCTGGCTCAGAGTTACCAGGAAAAAACCCAGCTGGTCCTGCAGGAGGGTTGGGAGGGTCTGTATCTCTGAACCCAGTGACTCAAAAGCCCCTGGGCCTGGGGCATGGCCTCAGTTCTTGTCAATGTCAGACTCATAGGTATGTATTAATTATTCAACAGTAAATGTGCACCTATTAATTGAGAGGCCAGAAGTATTTGTGACACGTAAAACGGTACAATAAGACAAAAAGGAAGCAAACCAGAGTTAGCAGTGGTTCCCCAGGCTAGAGAAGTGAAGAACAGTCTCACTCTTCTGCTGTGTGAATTTTCACCACAGAAAGTTTCACCCAACTTTTATAAACATCTTAATATATAGAAATGTTCCCCACAATTCATTCTGTGAGTGGGGCAGGTACCACAGCCATAGCCCACTCCCCAGCACCCAGCTTCCAAATTAGCTGACAAGAACACGTGCCTTCCACTCTCAGAAAACCTCTGATTAAACAGTCGTGTTGCTGTAGAAAGGCCTCCTGTCTGAAGGGACAGGTTAGACTCAGGGTTCACGTGGAGGTCTGGTCTCCAAGAAAAGTACGTCATTGCAGGTAAGCAGAGCTCCAGTGATGCCAGCCCTGAGCCTGGGCCGAGCGCTGGTTCTAACTCTCTACAGCACCCCAGCCACCTTCTCTTTTATCTCATGTGAGACCAGGTATGAGAGCCCGCCGGCCCCACACTTACCTCCTTCCGTATTTAAACGTGTCTGCACTTGGGACTGCAAACTGGTGCAGCCACCATGGAAAATGGGATGGAGGTTTCTCAAAAAACTAGAAACAGAAATGCCATATGACCCATCCGGTGTATATTCAAAAATCTAAAAACACTATTTGAGAAGATACATGCACCCAGTGTCTGTTATAGCATTATTTACAATAGCCAAGACGTGGAAGCAACCTAAGCATCCATGAACAGACAAGGGAGATGTGGCATTTGTATATAGTGGAATGCTACTCAGTTATAAATAATAATGGAGCTTTGCCTTTTGCAACAATATGAATGGGCTGGAAGATATTATGCTCAGTGAAATAAGCCCGACAGAGAAAGACAAATGATGTATGAAATTGGGTAAACATGGAATCTAAAAACTGTAACAAACTAGTAAACATAACCAAAAAAAAAAAAAAAAAGAAGACTCACAGATATAAGGAACAAACTTGTGGCTACCATTGTAGTGAGGAAGGAGCAGAGGCCAACATAGGGCTAGGGGAGTAAGAGCTGCGAACTATTATGTATAAAATAAGCTACAAAGAAATATTGTACAACATGGGGATTATAGCCAATATGTTATTGTTTAAAAAGCATGAATCTCAATATTGTACACCTGTAACATATAATATTATACATCAACTATAGTTCAATTAATTAATTAAAATAAAAATGTCTACTTTGTCTCATATTCTGAACTGAGGAGGAAAGTTAGGTTTTAAAGATATGAAGTGTCTATAACTCCAAATTCTTCTTAAACCTTTGATTCAAACTTGCCTTTCTGTATGAATTACATTTCTTCTGCATTTCCATAGCCCTGTGCTTGAACCCCTATTACGGCCCTTTGTCAAAATCCACTCTCTATGGTTGACTTGGCTCTGTGTCACTCTACATGGGAGTTCCCTGAGAGAAAGAGGCAGAACTGGCCCCTCTGTATTTCACCTTTCTATCCCCTCACCTACCCCAAGCCCATGGTACTTTATCTATGATAGGAGTTCAGAGTTTGCTTACAGAATCCAATAGGTACAACAGGAGTCTGAACCTACAGTCCTAGACCCTGGGGTTCACCCCAGAACTCTGGTGGATCAGTTACAATTGCTTTCACACAAAGTAATAGCCAACCACCTCCATGGGGACTTCAGCTTCCAAGAAAATGACCTCTTGAGTATAACCCCCTTGTTAGATTCCATAACATTTAATTAAGCCTAATAATTTTTTGTAAAGGCAGTTGGCTTCCTAAACATTGAATCTGTATCTAGTGGAAATCCCGAATCCTCGACTTCCTTGTATGTCACGAGCCAGCTGTAACCGGGTGTCATAAATATATCTTCCAAAGCCCCTCTTTTGTAGAGAGAGTGACACTATCAGTGAGGAAACACCTGCCTATAAATTACATCATCCATCTGTCTCTGATGAGGGAAAATGAGACACCTTCCTGACTCACGAATTTGGTGGTTTTTCAGAACGCAGCAAAGTGTAAGCTGTGTTTGACCTGAGATGTCACACTCCATCACAGCCCAAGGACACAGGGCAGGGTCTCTGGAATGCAGCCAATTTTCCCTCCCTTCCCAAACTACTTAAAAGCTGATCCCATTTTGGGCATATCCGTGCAGGCTCAGGGCATGACCCAGCCCCAGTTTACACCTAGATTCTGAATACACCAGCCTTGGACTGGACTGATGGGGTTCAGGCTCTCTCAGGACTTTAGAAAGAAGGCAAAAGCTTAGAAGAACCACAGTGGGCACAGGTGAGCTCCCAGCTACACGCTCCAGGACTGCATCCAGGAGTGGGCAGGTCTTTCCCATCTCAGACAGCCAGACATGAGCCAGCCCTACAGGAGCACCCAGAGCTCAGAGGCATCAGAATAGCCCTGTGTTCACATCAAGCTCTGAATCTCCCTTAGGTTTTTAATTAAGTCCTGGGGGGGATGGGCGTGGTCTGCTTTGTAAGGAACCTTGGCATGAAGCATCAGGAAATACGTCTTATTGTCATCACTATAATATTATAGGAATTGCAGCTGCTGAATGTTTCTCCCTATGGTTGCAGACCTGGAGCCTTTATAAAGTGAGCGACCACACCGTCCTGTCCAGTCTCAGCTGGGAAGCCAGAGAGCCATAAGGCTCTACTACCTTCTCTTTGCATTGCTCTTCTTGTTCTTGCTGCCTGTTCCAGGTAAAATGTGCTGGGAAATGAGAGGGCTGAATGGATTGAGAATTTGTCATGCAGAGTCAGCCCTCTCCATTCGTTTGGGAATTTTAGATAAAGTAAATTTATTGTCTGGGAACTAGACATTACCAGTTTTTGTTTTTCTTGACAAAGATCATCAAGAACCTCAAAGCAGGGTCTCCATCCCTTCTGATTCACTCTTAAGAGACTAATCAGCTCACAAACCATCCCTCCATGGGAGAATTGTTATACCTGTTCATGAGACAGGAAGAAAGTGATGTAAATCTTTCATACCAACAGGAAAAATGAACTTAATCTGAGGACAGAAGCACAGATTCCCTTTTCTTAGCTTAGTGGTTGGAGGTACAGTCTTTTGGCCTCTTAAGGGCCCAGGGGACCATCACAGCCCCTGCCTCCCAGGGGTCAGTTCACAAGGGGGCTGCTATGGTCACGCCACTTTCTCAGCTGAGCCAAACCCACAGACACATTGTTAGTAGCTAGCCCCACCTTCTTCTTTACTCCAGATGGTAAAGAAAAAGGAAAAAGACATTAAAGAATAAAAAATGGCACCAGATAACTTATTAGAGGGATTCCAAAAGCCTTGGACTTGTACCACGGCCTTCCTAAAACCTTCCCGTGTGCTTCGTTTCTTTCCTGCACGCAATAGCAGCATCATAAGTGGGTTACAAAAGTATTATTGTAAAATAAGAAGCAGCCAGTGTGCTCTTATTGGCTGCCTTCCAAAGGAGGAACAGATAGGCCGCTGTTCCCTGAGGGGCCGAAAATGCTGCCGGAAGAAGAAATGAAAAATCCAGAAATACAAGGAGAATGTCACAAAGCGTGAAAATGCTTCCTCCAGAAGCCAATCAAATTAAAGACTTTTTGCAATAAATTAGAAGCTTGATTATTATCATTATTATTTTTTAACATTCTGTTTATTGTGCTAGTTGTTACCAAACAGGCAACTTAGAAAGTGTTAATGACTCACCTTTAATTCAAATAAAGTATAGTCCATAGTGAGAGGGTCCAAACTGATGTTCCAAAGATTGTCAGATTTTATTCCTCTTTCACAGTTTTCACCACCCCTTCCCTCACCAGTGACACTGGACCACTTGTTCTTTCTAAAACACTTCCTTTGCCTTCTGTCACCCATCTGAGCTTTTCAGTCTGTCTATCTGTCATAGCATTTCCCCATCAAATCCATCTCTGAAACTTCAGGGCACCCCTGAGGGTCTTCCCAGTTCCTTCTGTGCACTTTACAGCTCAGTGACACGGGGAACCTGGCTCCTCCTCGACCCTGCCCTCAGCTTTCCTCTCACTCTTGCCTCTGTTCTGACTGACCTCAGGCCTGGATGAAACCTCTTCTCCAGCTATGTCTCCAAACCCATCTCTCAGGGGCACCTCCAATTCTACCTCCTTTTTAAAAATACAGCTGCTTTCCCCAACAAATATGATCTTTCCTTTTAAAAGGGTTCTGATATGAGTGCTCCATCTACGAGTCCCGCTAGATTTTTACATTCACTACATTTGCATATTTCCAATCTCCATATTTGGTTGCAGGATTTTGAAGGGCACTTCATTGCTTAATCACCCCTGGCCCAAGTGTTTTGACACAAAAGCTGCTCAACAAGTGTTTATCGTGACCCAATGGACTGGGGCCCACCAGGCTCCTCTGTCCATAGGATTCTTCAGGCAAGAAGACATGGAGTGGGTTGCCATGCCCTTTTAGTGAGTTGAAGTACATTCCAAGGCCTTGGAGGCGTCGTGTTGTAACTCTTTAGTGGTCTCTGGAGGTTGATACAGAACGATTCCAGCAAATGTGGTGGCAGGCCCATCACCCCCACCCTGAGCCCCCAGTCAAGGAACTGAGTTTTCAGGAAGAAAAGGCATACCCTCAAAGACAAGAGCTTGGACCCCACAATTCAGCATTTAAAAAAAAAAAAAAAAAAGGACTGTGATGGGACTGTATGCTGCCTTCCTACACTACACAACTACGGAACCAGGCAAAACCTGTGAAACTACTGATTCAGACTCTGGCACAAGCAGTACAGGACCATAATTGAGGAGAGAAGAAAACAAGTGAGGTGAGGGACTTCCCTTGCAGTCTGGTGGCTGGGATTCTGTGCTCCCAATGCAGGGGGCCTGGGTGCACCCCTGGTCAGGGAACTAGATCCCACATGCCGCAACTAAGATCCTGCCTGCCATGATTAAGGTCCAAGGCAGCCAAATTAATGAATTCGCTAATTAAATGTTATGTGCTTAACCATTTGTAAAAAAAGAAAAGAAACAGATGAAGTGAGACTTATGACATCTCCAGCCTCTACAGATTTCCAGGCCTAAAGCTCAGGCAACAAGAACCCAAACAGACCGTCAATTCTTCTGAGTGGAAGAGAATGGGGTCAAAGTTCAGAGAGTGCAGGTATCTTCACTTCTGGACAGAAAACCAGCAGTGGGAGTCAGGATCAGGGGTGTGTGCCTGTGTGCTAAGGCACTGCAGTTGTGTCCGACTCTGTTACTCTGTGGACTGTGGAGGTGCTGACACTTTGTGGACTGTAGCCTGCCTGTGTAGCCTGCCTAAAAACTCTGTGCTTTTCATTCAATTCTAAAACTGCTCTGAAAAACGAAGTCTATGATACTAGATGGAATTTTGGTTCAGCTTGATGTGATAAAGTGTGATGCTAAGATTCTAGACCCTATCTTAAGGAGAGAGATGGTCCTTTCAGTAAAAAAAAAAAAAAAAAAAAAATCAGATATAAATTAACTATAAAAAACCCACTTGAGATATCAAATATAAAGGCAAATGGATTTAAAATGAAAGGATGGAAACAGATCTGCTGTGGTCATTGTTTAGACCCTCAGTGTGTCCAACACTCTTGAGACCCCCATGGAATCATCCAGTCAAGATTACTGAAGTGTGTTGCCATGCCCTCCTCCAGGGAATCTCCCTGAACCAGGGATCAAAACCATGTGTCTGCATCTCCTGCACCTCAGGCAGATTCTTTACTGTTGAGCCGACAGATTTGCTATGGAAACATTAAAGAAAACATGGTAGGCTATTTTGGTTAATTGACAGGCTTCCTGGTAGCTCAGATGGTAAAGAATCTACCTCCAATGTGGGAGACCTTATTTGATCCCTGGTTTGGGAAGATGCCCTGGAGGAGGGCATGGCAACCCAATCCAGTATTCTTGCCTGGAGAATCCCCATGGACAGAGGAGCCTGTCAGGCTAAAGTCTATGGAGTCACAAAGAGTCAGACACAACTGAGTGACTAAGCACAGCACAGTCAACTAACTTTTAGGACAAGGACCAGATATGGAGAGGAGTATTTATCCTAATGACAAAATGTTTAATTCGTCAAGAATACATATGAATACTGAATCAGAATGTACTTAGCAAAGGAATTTTAAAATTCTTAAAGAAAACTTACAGGAATAATCGGAGAGACAGACAAATTAGCAGTTACAATTGGAATTTCCCTGACCATCCATTGGTTAAGACTCCAAGTTTTCAATGCAGGGGGCACAGGTTCCATTCCTTGTTGAGCAAGTAAGATCTCTTATACCATACACAAAATTCAACACAAGATAGATTAAAGGTTTACAAAAACCACAAAACTTCTGAAACCACAAAACTCCTAAAAGAAAGCATAGGAGAAAATTTCTTTGACATGGGTCTTCACAAGGATGGTTTTGAGCTTGACACTCAAGCCACAAAAACAAAGCTAAACAGTAGGATCCATCAAACTGAAAAGCTTCTGCACAACAAAGGAAACAATGGACAAACTAAAAAGACAGTGAACTTTTAACGCTCCAGTGATCTCTGAGGCTGGAGGAGATGGTAGCAGTGTTGCAGGAAAGAGAGTGGGGTGAGAAAAGATGGTCGCATCTCAGGTCACGTCCGAGTCCCTGGGATGGCTGCTGAATGCGGGTACTTGGCTTGGCACAGGCAGGGACTCAAGAGCGAGTCATGGTGAAGGAAGGTCAATCCAGGGAGGAAACACGCTACACGGAGAGTGTGGGCCATCTTGGAAAGCAAGCCCAGCACCAGGGTATGGGGCTGTCGGTGTTTATAGGGGTGGGTTATATCATAGGCTAATGAGTGGGAGGAGTATTCCAGCTATTTTGCGGAAAGTGTGGGGATTTCCAGGAACTGGGTCAGCACCTACATTTTGAACTTTATGGTCAGCCTTGGAATTGTCACGGCGCCTCTGGGTGTGTCACCTAGCTGCCGTGTTACAAAGGGATTTAAAAAAAATATTTACTTCAGGTCTTAGTTGCGGTATGCAGGATATTCATCTCAGCACACTGGCTTAGTCCCCTTACGGCATGTGGAGAAGGAAATAGCAACCCACTGCAGTATTCTTGCCTGGATAATTCCATGGACAGAGGAGCATGGTGGGCCAAATCCATGGGGTCACAAAGATTCGGACAGGACTGAGCGACTTCATTTTCTTTCCTTCATGTGGAATCCTAGTGCCCAGGCCAGGGACTGAATCCACATCCGCTGCGCTGCAAGGCAGATTCTTAACCACTGGACCACCAGGGATGTCCCCGTCATTCTTTTAAAGGTTGTGCTCCAATTACAAAGCCACAGTTATCAAGACAGTATGGTCCTGGCACAAAGACAGAAATATTGATCAATGGAATAAAATAGAAAGCCCAGAGATAAATCCACGCACATATGGACACCTTATCTTTGACAAAGGAGGCAAGAATATACAATGGATTAAAGATAATCTCTTTAACAAGTGGTGCTGGGAAAACTGGTCAACCACTTGCAAAAGAATGAAACTAGAACACTTTCTAACACCTTACACAAAAATAAACTCAAAATGGATTAAAGATCTAAACCTAAGACCAGAAACTATAAAACTCCTAGAGGAGAACATAGGCAAAACACTCTCCGACAGACATCACAGCAGGATCCTCTATGACCCACCTCCCAGAATATTGGAAATAAAAGCAAAAATAAACAAATGGGACCTAATTAAACTTAAAAGCTTCTGCACAACTAAGGAAACTATTAGCAAGGTGAAAAGACAGCCTTCAGAATGGGAGAAAATAATAGCAAATGAAGCAATGGACAAACAACTAATCTCAAAAATATACAAGCAACTCCTACAGCTCCAGAAAAATAAATGACCCAATCAAAAAATGGGCCAAAGAACTAAATAGACATTTCTCCAAAGAAGACATACAGATGGCTAACAAACACATGAAAAGATGCTCAACATCACTCATTATCAGAGAAATGCAAATCAAAACCACTATGAGGTACCATTTCATACCAGTCAGAATGGCTGCGATCCAAAAGTCTACAAGCAATAAATGCTGGAGAGGGTGTGGAGAAAAGGGAACCCTCTTACACTGTTGGTGGGAATGCAAACTAATACAGCCACTATGGAGAACAGTGTGGAGGTTCCTTAAAAAACTGGAAATAGAACTGCCTTATGATCCAGCAATCCCACTGCTGGGCATACAAACTGAGGAAACCAGAAGGAAAAGAGACATGTGTACCCCAATGTTCATCGCAGCACTGTTTATAATAGCCAGGACATGGAAGCAACCTAGATGCCCATCAGCAGATGAATGGATAAGAAAGCTGTGGTACATGTACACAATGGAGTATTACTCAGCCATTAAAAAGAATACATTTGAATCAGTTGTAATGAGGTGGATGAAACTGGAGCCTATTATACAGAGTGAAGTAAGCCAGAAGGAAAAACACCAATACAGTATACTAACACATATATATGGAATTTAGAAAGATGGTAACAATAACCCTGTATATGAGACAGCAAAAGAGACACTGATGTATAGAGCAGTCTTTTTGACTCTGGGGAGGAGGGAGAGAGTGGGATGATTTAGGAGAATGGCATTGAAACATGTATAATATTATATATGAAACGAGTCACCAGTCCAGGTTTGATGCACGGTACTGGATGCTTGGGGCTGGTGCACTGGGATGACCCAAAGGGAGGGTAGGGGAGGGAGGAGGGAGGAGGGAGGACGGTTCACAATGGGGAACGTGGGTATACCTGTGGCGGATTCATTTCGATATTTGGCAAAACTAATACAATATTGTAAAGTTTAAAAATAAAATAAAATTTTAAAAAAAATAATAAAAAAAGGTTGTGCTCCGCCCAATTCTGGTCTCATTAGCACCATTTAGCTGGCATTTGACATAGCTATTCAAGCTTTCAAGTTATAGGAGAATGTCCTGATAAAGCTCTCAGGACACTGTGGTGACTGCAGAAGGCAGGCAGGAACATTGGAAGAGAGGTCGATTTGCTCCAAGTTACCTCACTGCCACTTAGTAGACTGCGGCCTTGGATACATCTTTTTGTTGGATTTGCAGCCAATTTTAATCGACTGTTTAAGTCAGTTTTGCCTGTGGCCTCAGACATGGCTTTCTAGTCCTCGAGACTATTTTGAATAAACCTTGTGTCATACCCACCTGGCAGGTTTGTTTAGGGGAATTCAAAGAGATAATGTGAATAAAAGTGGCCAGCTACTGAGCAAGGCTCATTGCAAAATATAACTGTGGGACAAGTTCAAAGAAGAAACTAGTAAAATGTCAGTGGGAGAGCACAGCATTAGACCCAGCCTTGGTCCCCTTTTGAGGGCAGGTTCCCACGTGACTGTCAGAAGCCATGGCACCCGCCCCGTCCATAGGACACGGGAACTGGGGACAATGGCCTCTGCCCATTAACACCCAGGGCTCCGTGCTGAGAACACCTGTTTGTGGACTCGTAGATGTGAAGGGCTTTGCTCTTCAAAACCTTATCTGTAGGACTCAGACACCCCTTCTTGCCTGAAGAACTGAGGCGCTTTCCTGGAAAGAGCCTGCCTCAATTTCCTACTCACAGGTTAAGAGTTTGGGGACACAGCATTTATCTTCCCTTTGAAGAATGAAACCATGAGTTACCTCTCAGCCCAGGCATGAAGCAATCACAATCCACATGGCCTTGTTTCGCTTTGAACCTGGGAAAACTGACAATTCATGTAGACTTGACCTAAAATTAACCCTTTCCTCTATCCTATATGAACTCATCTCTGGTTTCTGGTGAGCCACCCCATGCTTTCTTGGGTGTGTGACCTCCTTGCTGAGGCAACAGGACCCTTCCCTGATGGACAGAGATGCCCCTGGGCATTATCTGCAGGATTAACATAGCTGCAAAGGAGTCATCTTTAGACCTTGCCAAGGAAAAATAAGCCACAGCAATTGTGCAATTCCTGACAAGGGCTGTGTCCCACTGGTGAGGACCCTGGCAAGAAACTCCATTGAAACTCACCATGGCACCCTGACCCCTTTTGGAAACACCCTTCTATGAAAAGTCATGCCTGGTTTTGCACATAAAACTGCATCATCAGCTTCCTTAAAAGAAAAAAATTCTGCTGTGCTGAAAACCATAGATGACTAAAACACACCAATTTTTGTTTTGTTTATTTATTTAGGCTGTATTAGATTGTAGAAAATTCTGAAAGAGATGGGAATACCAGACCACATGACCCGCCTCTTGAGAAACCTATATGCAGATCAAGAAGCAACAGTTAGAACTGGACATGGAACAACAGACTGGTTCCAAATAGGAAAAGGAGTATGTCAAGGCTGTATATTGTCACCCTGCTTATTTAACTTCTATGCAGAGTATATCATGAGAAATGCTGGGCTGGAAGAAGCACAAGCTGGAATCAAGATTGCCAGGAAAAATATCAATAACCTCAGATATGCAGATGACACCACCCTTATGGCAGAAAGTGAAGAGGAACTAAAAAGCCTCTTGATGAAGGTGAAAGAAGAAAGTGAAAAAATTGGCTTAAAGCTCAACATTCAGAAAACTAAGATCATGGTATCTGGTCCCATCACTTCATGGGAAATAGATGGGGAAATAGTGGAAACAGTGTCAGACTTTATTTTGGGGGGCTCCAAAATCATGGCAGATGGTGATTGCAGCCATGAAATTAAAAGACGCTTATGAAATGCACTACTTGGATGCAATCTCAAAAACCACAGAATGATCTCTGTTTCCAAGGGAAACCATTGAATATCACAGTAATCCAAGTCTATGACCCAACCAGTAACGCTGAAAAAGCTGAAGTTGAACCATTCTATGAAGACCTACAAGACCTTTTGGAATGAACACACAAAAAAGATGTCCTTTTCATTATATGGGACTGGAATGCAAAAGTAGGAAGTCAAGAAACACCTGGAGTAACAGGCAAATTTGGCCTTGGAATATGGAATGGAGCAGGGCAAAGACTAACAGAGTTTTGCCAAGAAAATGCACTGGTCATAACAAACACCGTCTTCCAACAACACAAGTGAAGACTCTATACATGGACATCACCAGATGGTCAACACCAAAATCAGATGGATTATATTCTTTGCAGCCAAAGATGGAGAAGCTCTATACAGTCAGCAAAAACAAGACCAGGAGCTAACTGTGGCTCAGACCATGAACTCCTTATTGCCAAATTCAGACTTAAATTGAAGAAAGTAGGGAAAACACTAGACCATTCAGGTATGACCTAAATCAAATCCCTTATAATTATACAGTGGAAGTGAGAAATAGATTTAAGGGCCTAGATCTGATAGATAGAGTGCCTGATGAACTATGGAATGAGGTTTGTGACATTGTACAGGAGACAGGGATCAAGATGATCCCCATGGAAAAGAAATGCAAAAAAGCAAAATGGCTGTCTGGGGAGGCCTTACAAATAGCTGTGAAAAGAAGAGAAGCAAAAAGCAAAGGAGAAAAGGAAAGATATAAACATCTGAATGAAAAGTTCACAAGAAGAGATAAGAAAGCCTTCTTCAGCAATCAATGCAGAGAAAGAGAGGGAAACAGCAGAATGGGAAAGACTAGGGATCTCTTCAAGAAAATCAGAGATCCCAAAGGAACATTTCATGCAAAGATGGGCTCAATAAAGGACAGAAATGGTATGGACCTAACAGAAGCAGAAGATATTAAGAAGAGATGGCAAGAATACACAGAAGAACTGTACAAAAAAAATCTTCATGACTCAGATAATCACCATGGTGTGATCACTGACCTAGAGCCAGACATCCTGGAATGTGAAGTCAAGTGGGCCTTAGAAAGCCTCACTATGAACAAAGCTAGTGGAGGTGATGGAATTCCAGTTGAACTATTCCAAATCCTGAAAGATGATGCTGTGAAAGTGCTGCACTCAATATGCCAGCAAATTTGGAAAACTCAGCAGTGGCCACAGGACTGGTAAAGGTCAGTTTTCATTCCATTCCCAAAGAAAGGCAATGCCAAAGAATGCTCAGACTACCACACAATTGCACTCATCTCACACGCTAGTAAAGTAATGCTGAAAATTCTCCAAGCCAGGCTTCAGCAATATGTGAACCGTGAACTTCCTGATGTTCAAGCCGGTTTTAGAAAAGGCAGAGGAACCAGAGATCAAATTGCCAACATCCGCTGGATCATGGAAAAAGCAAGAGAGTTCCAGAAAAACATCTATTTCTGCTTTCTTGACTATGCCAAAGCCTTTGACTGTGTGGATCACAATAAACTGTGGGAAATTCTGAAAGAGATGGGAATACCAGACCACCTGATCGGCCTCTTGAGAAATTTGTATGCAGGTCAGGAAGCAACACTTAGAACTAGACATGGAACAACAGACTGGTTCCAAATAGGAAAAGGAGTACGTCAAGGCTGTATCTTGTCACCCTGTTTATTTAACTTCTATGCAGAGCACATCATGAGAAACGTTGGACTGGAAGAAGCACAAGCTGGAATCAAGATTGCCGGGAGAAATATTAATGACCTCAGATATGCAGAGGACACCACCCTTACAGCAGGAAGTGAAGAGGAACTCAAAAGCCTCTTGATGACAGTGACAGTGCAGAGTGAAAAAGTTGGCTTAAAGCTAAACATTCAGAAAATGAAGATCATGGCATAAGGTCCCACCACTTCATGGGAAATAGATGGGGAAACAGTGGAAACAGTGTTAGACTTTATTTTTCTGGGCTCCAGATTCACTGCAGATGGTGACTGCAGCCATGAAATTAAAAGACACTTACTCCTTGGAAGGAAAGTTATGACCAACCTAGATAGCATATTAAAGAGCAGAGATATTACTTTGCCAACAAAGGTCCGTCTAGTCAAGTCTATGGTTTTTCCAGTGGTCATGTATGGATGTGAGAGTTGGACTGTGAAGAAAGCTGAGCCCCAAAGAATTGATGCTTTTGAACTATGGTGTTGGAGAAGACTCTTGAGAGTCCCTTGGACTGCAAGGAGATCCAACCAGTCCATTCTAAAGGAGATCAGTCCTGTGTGTTCTTTGGAAGGAATGATGCTAAAGCTGAAACTCCAGTACTTTGGCCACCTCATGTGAAGAGTTGACTCATTGGAAAAGACTCTGATGCTGGGAGGGATTGGGGGCAGGAGGAGAAGGGGACAACAGAGGATGAGATGACTGGATGGCATCACGGACTCGTTGGATGTGAGTCTCAGTGAACTCCGGGTGTTGGTGATGGACAGGGAGGCCTGGTGTGCTGCAGTTCACGGGGTTGCAAAGAGTCGGACATGACTGAGTGACTGAACTGAACTGAACTGAGGTCGTAGTTGCGGCATGTGGGATCTAGTTCCCTGACCTGCTATGCTTGGGAGTACAGAGTCTTACCCACTGGAGCATCAAGGAAGTCCTGTAAATCAGCATTTTTAAAAATTACTTTTTAAAAAAAAATTTGAATTGGAGTATCAGATCAGATCAGATCAGTCGCTGGTTTAGGATTCACTTCTCTTCAGATGCTGAGAGGTGTCTGAGATCTATTGTAGCATGTCACTTGGCTCAGTTTGTACAGAAGACGGTCCCCCTGCATCTGACAATGGGCTTTATCTGTGCTCTAGGAATGACCCTGCTGATTCGGGGCCCTGTCCAGGCCATGGTGATATCTAATGACTGATAAAGCCTCATGATCTTGACTCTTGCGCTATAAAACACAGCATAGTTCCAGGGTAAGTGAAAGTCGAAGGGCTTTGCTCCTTAGCCAAAGCCTGAATCAAAACAAGTTTGGGACAGGGGCTTAGTGTCCCTGATGAAGGACAGAAGGAATGAAAACAGCTCACCAAACTGAGATGGCATCTTGAGACCAAAAAATGAGGAGGCCGCTGGGTATAATCAATAAGTCCGTTTTTTTTTTTTTTTTTTTTTGAGTTATGAACACACTTTATTTTTTTTTTAATTTTATTTTATTTTTAAACTTTACATAATTGTATTAGTTTTGCCAAATATAAAAATGAATCCGCCACAGGTATACATGTGTTCCCCATTCCCATCCCCCTCCTCCCTCCCCATACCATTCCTCTGGGTCGTCCCAGTGCACTAGTCCCAAGCATCCAGTATCATGCATCAAACCTGGACTGGCAACTCATTTCTTACATGATATTTTACATGTTTCAATGTCATTCTCCCAAATCTTCCCACCCTCTCTCTCTCCCACAGAGTCCATAAGACTGTTCTATACATCAGTGTCTCTTTTGCTGTCTCATTCACCGGGTTATTGTTACCATCTTTCTAAATTCCATATATATGCGTTAGTATACTGTATTGCTGTTTTTCCTTCTGGCTTACTTCACTCTGTATAATAGGCTCCAGTTTCATCCACCTCATTAGAACTGATTCAAATGTATTCTTTTTAATGGCTGAGTAATACTCAATTGTGTATATGTACCATAGCTTTCTTATCCATTCATTTGCTGATGGACATCTAGGTTGCTTCCATGTCCTGGCTGTTATAAACAGTGCTGTGATGAACATTGGGGTACACGTGTCTCTTTCCCTTCTGGTTTCCTCAGTGTGTATGCCTAGCAGTGGGATTGCTGGATCATAAGGCAGTTCTATTTCCAGTTTTTTAAGGAATCTCCACACTGTTCTCCATAGTGGCTGTACTAGTTTGCATTTTTTTACCAAGGTGGGGGGAACACCTTACTTACTCACAGAGCATGACTCCAAGGCTCCCTCTTAGGAGCCCCTGGGGCTATTTTGTTGCTAACATGGTGTATGCAGGTGGGGGCTTGGAAATAGGAATCTGTTTTCCTAAGATTTGTGAAAGGGTAACTAGTCACATGGGAATACATCAGGGAAAGTTTTCCTCATTGATTGGGGACTAACAGAGCATAGAGACTGCCTGGTCCTAATGGTTATTAAACAATATCTATTAACTACAAGACCCTGACGACAGAGACGTGATTCACCACACAAGCCAGTTCCGGGCAGGGTCAGCAGAAGGATGGTGGGAGCTGCACGAGCCCAAGATGGCATCAGTGATGCTAACAGATATCCAGCACCCTCCTCCTGGTTTTCCTTAACCTGCTTTTTCTCTCCTTTGTCTCCGGGCTTTGGCTGAGCCGTCCCTAACTTAAGTCTCAGCCGTCCCTAACTTAAGTCTCAGCAGCTGGGGGTGAGATTTCAGTTTGTTCTCACCCAGAAAATCTTGGGCTTCTCATAAGAAATGATCCCCCTTATTCTGAATGAACCATTTTTCTCTAACAAATGTCTTCAGAGTGACTGACTCAATAATTCTTGTATTTTTCTCTCATCTCAAGATGATGGCTGATTACTCATCCTATATTTATGCAATTAATCAGAACCCACCAAGTGAAGCATATTGAAGGTGATTATGATGGCCTTCCTACAACCAGAAGTAAACTAGTCTTACATTATACCAATACTAATATCATCCCTAATGGTATCCATGGGGAAAAAATAATACTAGAGATATTCAGTGTGGCGTTCGAGTTTGTATGTGGTGAAATTAAAGTGGGAATCAGGAAGCTGACTCTAGGTACTGAATTCTTTATTACTGCAGGATGTTCTACTGGTCTCCTTCCTCAAGGATTAAGTATTAGAATCAAGTGAAAATTATTATACATTTTATTATTTTTTCTTTTTTTCTTTTTAATTTTATTTTAATTTTAAACTTTACAATATTGTATTAGTTTTGCCAAATATCAAAATGAATCCGCCACAGGTATACCCGCGTTCCCCATCCTGAACCCTCCTCCCTCCTCCCTCCCCTACCCTCCCTCTGGGTCGTCCCAGTGCACCAGCCCCAAGCATCCAGTACCGTGCATCGAACCTGGACTGGCGACTCGTTTCATACATGATATTATACATTTTAAAAGAATGATAAATTGGCTCACAACTTTCCATACACTAGTGATAATCTAGAAATTAAGATTTAAAAATATTTTTATATTGACCAAGTTGATTTCTAAAATACCCTTTAAAGGGAAAACCGATGTGGGCATGTTATGTTGGAAAAGAAAGGGCCTCATCCAAGCTAAAGAAGCCACTGAAGGGGCTGAGCAGTGAAGTGACAGGCGTACACTGGATTTGCTTCAAACAGTCTGCAAAGAAGAAAAAGAAAGGGGAAAATGCTGCTGTGGGGTGACGCTCAGTAGGAAGGAAGCGCAGAGAAGGGGTACATCATCATGAGGATTCTATTTGTGCTGGTGGATTCGTGAGAGACTAACACCTGGAAATCCATGGACGGCAGAGCCGTAGGGGGATGCAATCTATGGTGTCGCCAGAGTCAAGACACGACTGGAGGACTTCACTTTGCACTTCACTTTCAATGCATTGGAGAAGGAAATAGCAACCCACTCCAGTATTCTTGCTGGAAATTCCATGGAACAGAGGAGCATGGTGGGCGACCAAATCCAGGGTCGACAAGTCGACAGGCTGAGCGACTTAGCAGCAGCAGCAGAAAGACTAAACAAACGTTTTTAAAGCCACTACAGGTCCATTAAAAAATAATGAATACATAATGAAAATTAAAGGAGTAAAACTTCCCATTTTTCAGTCAAAAAAAGAAGAAACGGAGAAGAGAAGAGAAAGACAAGGTGAAACGTACAGAAGTGAAAAAATTGTAAATATGCTTGAGAATAGCCAAGCTAGGAAATAGGAATAATTGGATCCGTATTGTTTTGTGTATTGAAGCCCTTTCAGCCGAGGGTCACCTCCGACCGGCACCCAGCGGGTGTCGCTCAGGGCGCCTTCATTCGAAGGAGGAGCACTGAGCCCCAGGCCCCCCAGGGTCCGTCGAGCAGTCCAGGCGTGCCCATCTCACAAAGAAGGGAGAGCAGGTCTGCTCACGGGAGCTGCTCCTGGAGCCAGGTCGTCCCTGGGGTTTTGGATGTGAGTCTCCGAGTCCTCACCTGCTCTCTGCTCTTCCTAGTGAATCAGACTGGCTCCACTGCATCCAAGAAAAGGACGGGGGAGGCTGGGGACTGCGGAAAGCGCGCAGTGTGGCCCGCGTCCGGGGCGTCTGCCGACCCCTCGGCTCTGCGCGCACCCGTCTGGTCCCCCGGTGTACAGTTTCCGCCTCTCGCATTCAAAAGAGGATGCAGAGCGAAGTTCCGCCTGGCGTTCATTCCGCGTGTCCAGTGAGCACCTGCGGTCTTCCGTAACAGTCCGTTTGTCGGGCCTCTTTGCAAGACCGCGTTCAAGAGCAGTCCGGTTTCGCCTGACGCCCGAAGGTGACCGCCGTCCCTTCTCCGGGCCGCCTCGTGGCAACGCAGGGCAGGTGGGCTCCAGGGCCGCTGGCACCTTCCGCGCAGGACCTCCTCAGTAGCTCAAAAGCCAGCGCTCTGATGTTCGAGTCTCCGTTTCCAACTTGCAAAACTCTTGTAGTTCAGGACCTCGAGGAACTATTTCAGACGACTGATGGAACTTCATGGATTCCCAGATGTTCAGGTCTGAAGGCCACAGAACTTGTCTGGACCGAGGTTGCGCAGTCAGGGAGGTCTCAGCCGGCTTCTGTTCTGCTCAGCCCGGGGGTGATGGTCTGGGCCGCGTTTTTGTTGAACAAGAGGAGATCTGAGCCTCCTTCGTGGGACATGCAGGGACCGGTCCCTGGAACATGGGCTGAGGGCTGGGGCTGTCCGGGCGGACACGTTCTGCCCCTCTCTGGACAGAGCTGCGTTCAGAGATGTTAGACAGACCAGCAGAAAGCTGTATCCCTGGTGGGAAGCACCGCTCTCCCGCTGGCCCTGGCAGCCCGACAAGGAGAGGAGGGTGAGAACGCTGTAGAGAATACAACAAGGGCCTGAGGTTCGCAGCCTTAGCAATTTGGAGCCACACGATTATTATAGAGCTGCGTCCCAGCATTGATGTTGCCGGGAAGCTGAGTCCCGCCCAGCGGGAGGTGACTCACTTTCCTGGGAGACCTAACGTGCCGCCAAATATTCCTGCTTCTGGGAAGAGCACAGACAGAGGCTCCTGTGACAGGTGACTAACTTACTTTTAAAGTTAAACTGCCAAATAAACTAAGCTGAATAAACTGACTGTCCTGTCCTTTCCCCAACCGGAAAAAAGACACATCCACGCAAACCTGGAGAGCCAGGTGGGGACCAGAGTCCTAGGACTCCTGAATCCCTGGATGGGCCATGGGACAGGAGTGGCGGGTTGTCTTGTGCACACCCTCTTTCGTCATACCTCCCAGACCAGCTCACCCAAGGGCTCCTGTGCTTTCACAGAGACAGTGTGTTTTGCTTGTGATCAGTAACTCTTGGGGTCACCAGGCCAGAGAATGATCCGACAAGGAAGAAGGACACGGGTCTGGCCAGAGAGGACCCCCCCCCGCCCCGCAAACACAGGCCCTGGAAGGACCACCTTGACTCGCACCAACTGAGAGGCAAACTCACTGATCTAAAGGTTGAGTCCTGAAAGCTCCTGGGTTGAGTGGTGGCCTCAGAAAAGAGCACTGCCATGCTGCTGCTAATCGCTTCAGCGTGTCTACTCATGTGCGACCCCGGTAAAAAAGAACCCGGGCAGGCCCCCCTAAACAGGCTTCCCCATCCGTGAGATTCTCCAGGCGAAATACTGGAGTGGGTGCCATGTTCGCTTCTCTCAATGTATGAAAGTGGAAAAGTGAAAGTGAAGTTCTCAGCTCGTGTTGCAACCTCTTAGCCGACCCTATGGGACGCACCCACCAGGCTCCTTCATGGGATTTTTCCAGCAAGAGTATGGAGTGGTGCATTGCCTTATCAGAAAGTAGACTACCTAACAGCTGGTGGAAACAGATTCCATGAAGAGACGTCTCAGCCCTGCTACTTATTCAACAGAAAAAATGTAAGTTCAGGGTGCTGTTGCACCATGTGTGTGTGTGTGCATGTGGTATACAGGCACGGATACTGTGTTGCTCCAGGTGTTTTGTGTGTGCATGTGTTTGTGTGTGGCGACTGTGTGTGTGTGTATGCTACAGGCTGGGTATACTGTGTGCTCCAGGTGGTGTGCGTGTGCCCAGCGTGCGCCGCATTGTGCACAGGTTGTGTGTGGAGTGTTGGGTATACATGCACAGATTCTCTGTGTGCATGACTGTGTGTTGTGAATATGTACGGTGTTGTGTGTTTTCCTCCTATACAGGCCTTCTTTCCCATGCTGAGTGTGTGTCACTGCTGTCTATACTGACCCAGGGAACTAGGCACTGAACCTCTCAGTCGCCTGCAGGCTGGTTCTGTGTGAGGCTCGATCACGGCACCTGCAGACTCTTAAAACACAAGGTTGCAGACATTTCTGTCCATGTTTCTGGACCTCTGCTGTCTGCAGTCTCTAGAGTGAGTTGAAAAATTAACGGGAATCTAGGGCCTGCGCACCCCAGGTCTGTTATTGAGTCTTTTTTTTTCTCCTATAGAAGGACTTTACAAAGGAATTTTCACTCCTCACTTTTACTGGTTTATATTTCCAAACCACACAGTGATATGAACCTAGTGTCCCCCAATGATTTCACCCGACGTGGTGAGGGAGGCCCGGAGCGCAGAGATTCAGGAGCCGGAGGCCCAACCTAGCCCACCCGCAGCCATGCCCCACTGGGTCCACATCAGTTGACAGAAACATCTTGCTGATTAGAGGAACTTATCTAAAACGTACATGCTCACGTAAGAGACTTTTAGCAGATTCCAGAAAGCCAGAGGCATGAATGCAGACATACCCAGGAACTCTCCCTCCTGCCTGACCCTCACCCTTCACAGAGTGCAGCCCGCTTTTCTCTGGACCAGGGCACCTGCTTTCCTCGCACGTGGAGACCGCCTGACCCGAGCCGGTGAGGCCAATCCACAGACCTGCCAAAAGGAAATGCTGCGGCTCTTGCCTGATGTCAGCAGGTTTTGAGCTGCTCCTCTAGTGGAAAGTGGCCTCATTCTTGGCTAGGTGGAGCTTCAGGGCAGAACCCCAGGTGTGTGATGACTGTTCATTCCATACAACAATCCTGCGACCTTATTATATGAATCGCGAAATTGCCAAAGAAAGTAAAAATGTGCCCCTTGCTTCGGTGACCTGCTCTGCCTTCACAGTTATAATCTCTCGTGAGCCTGGAACTGAAGATCACTTGTTCACTTGATTTAAAAACTTGTGCTACCGATAATTACCCACAAGAAAACACTTTCGTGTACACATTGGTCAAAGGGGGAAAAATACAGTTGCTGTATTCTGGGAAGGCTGTTTTAAAACGAATGAATGTAATACAGAGTTCACTTCCTCCATCTCTTTGAGCTAATTAAGGTCTGTTTGGCTACTTGACTGTGGGAAAACCAACTGTAGCTCCGAAGAACCATGACAGAACATGGGGCAGTCTCTCTGTCACTGTTACCTGTGCACCTTGGAACACAAGTTCTCCTGGAAGGAAAGCAGTGGACCCAGATCGTTTCGGGTCAAGAGAAATGGAAAATATATCTGAGGGTTGATGTGAACTGCACTTTCCCAGGCTGAATTAGAGGTGGCACATTCTAGTTGAGCCTGCGTTCAAGAAGATCCCCTGGAGGAAGGGCAACGGCAACCCACTCCAGTTTTCGTGCCTTGGAGATCCCCATGGAAGAGGGCCTGGCAGGTACAGTCATGGTCCAAAAGATCGGGACGTGACTGAGCGAACTTAGCACATAGCGTGAAATAGTTTCCACTGCTCGCCAGAGGCTCGTCCTGGGGCAGGAAGTGTCTAGTATATGGTGTAGGTGGGTTGTTTACTCCTGAGTGCCGATCTCTTAAGTGTGGAACACCACTCACCTATGCGTCGCTTCTTGCCTGCCTCCTCAAGCGCTCTGGGGTTCCTGCTTTTCTTCTAAGGCAGTCTGCTGGGATGTGGGGACCCACCTTCAGGGCAATGACTTTAAACCTAATCAGTGTTTTATCTGCCCTCCCATAGACAGCCCCATTCTGGTCTCTTCAACTTATTTATTATTTTTAATTTTTTTGGCCACAGCCCTGCAAGCATTGAGATCTTATTCCCTGACAAGGATCAAACCTGCTGTCTCTGTATGGGAAAGTGAGTCTAACCACTAGAGTCACCATAAGGGATGTTGCAATTCTGGGTCTCTTCATGTTGAGGGATTTCAACACTATGAAGTTTTTGGGGAGGGACATCAATTCCAGTTTTATAAAGTTCATGTCATTTTTTTTTTTTGGTTTGTTTTTTTAAACCTCTTATTTTTACTGATTTTTTAAAAAGTAGAAGTACAATTGACCTACACTATATCAATTTCAGGTGAACTAGCCCACATTGCCATATATACTTATATGGAGATGACTCGAATGGTCCCATGTTGTTGTTCACGTTTGCCCATCATGTCCGACTCTTTGCAACCCCATAACTGCAGCACACCAGGCCTCTCTGTCCTCACCACCCCAGTTGACTCAAGTCATCCAATTGAGTGTGATGCATCCAGTTCATTCTCATCCTCTGCCCTTTTCCTCCTGCCAAACTTCCCGCATCGGACTTTTCAATGAGTCAGCTGTTTGAACTGGAGAAGGCATGGCAACCCACTCCAGCACCTTGCCTGGAAAATCCCTTGGACGGATGGGCTGGTGCGCCTGCTAGTTCATGGGGTGCTAGGATTGGATCACGCCTGAGGACTTCTTTATTTTCATTCATGCATTGGAGAGGAAATGCAACCACTCCAGTGTTCTTGCTGGAGAAATCCCAGGGATGGGGGAGCCTGGTGGGGCTGCCATCTATGGGTCCCAAGAGTCAGACAAGATGAAGTGACTTAGCAGCAGCACACGCAGCTGTTGAATCAAGATGACAGAATACTGAGTTGCACCTTTCAGCATCAGTCCTTCACAAGTATTCAGGTGATTTCCCTTGAATTTTGACTGGTTTGATTTTTCTATTCAAGGTACTCTGAGAGGTCCATAGTGGATACATACTCCAGTTTCTTTCTAGGTCTTGTTAAACCTTTCTTGCATCTTTCAATCCTTGTCTCCAGGCTATTTATCTGTGATTCCATTTTATTTCAAGATTTTGGATATTCACTATCATTATTCGGAATTCTTTATCAGGTAGATTCCCTATCTCTCTTTTGTTTGGTTTGGTGGGCATTTATCCTGTTCCTTTTACTGCTGAGTATTCCTCTGTCTCTTCATCTTGTTTAAATTGCTGAGTTTGGGGTGTCCTTTCTGTATTCTGGCAGTTTGTGGAGTTCTCTTTATTGTGGATTTCCTCACTGTGTGTGGGGTTGTACAGGTGGCTTGTCAAGGTTTCTGTTTGGGAAGCTTGTGTCGGTGTTCTGGTGGGTGGAGCTGGATTTCTTCTCTCTGGAGTGCAATGAATGTCCAGTAATGAGTTATAGATGTCTATAGTTTGGGTGACTTTGGGCAGCGATCTTGAAGCTGAGGGCTGTGTTCCTTTGTTGCTGGAGAATTTGCTTGGTATGTCTTGCCCTGGAACTTATTGGCCTTGTGTGGTGCTTGGTTTCAGTGTTGTATGGAGGCTTTGATGAGCTCCTGTCAATTAATGTTCCTTGGAGTCAGGAGTTCCCTGGAGTCAGGGTTTGGACTTAAGTCCTGCTTCCGGTTATCGTCTTTATTTTACAGTAGTTTCAAAACTTCTCCTTCTATACAGCACCATTGATAAAAATCTACATTAAGATGAAAAGTTTCTCTACGATGAGGGTCACACAGAAGAGGTCACAGGGTTACATGGAGAAGAGAGAGAGGAGGGAGTTAGAGGTGACCCAAATGAGATAGAGTGAATCAATAGTGGAGAGAGGCTAGCCAGTAGTCACTTCCTTATGTGCACTCCAAACTGGACCACTCAGAGATGTTCACGGGGTTATACAGAGAAGAGAAGAAGGAGGAAGGGTACAGAGGTTGGCCAGAAGGATAAAAGGGGGAATGAAAAGGAGGGAGACAGATCCAGCCAGTAATCAGTTCCCTAAGTGTTTCTCACCATGGAAAACACAGAAATTCACAGAGTTGGGTAAGTAGAGAGGGGTTAGGGAGGAGACACAGGCGACCTGGTGGAGAAAAAGGAGAGTCCAAAGGGAGAGAGAGCAGTCAAGCCAGTAATCTCGCTCCCTAGGAAAAATGGGTCCTGAAGATTGGGTTCTTAAAGGTACAAAAATTGTAACAATATATAAAGAGCAAAATTAAAATCTAGAGTAGAGTTTGGAATTTCAAAATACATGTTAAAGAAAAGAAGAAGGAAAGAGAGAGAAAACAACAACAAACAGTACAAAATTATAAAAAAATATAGGTACAAAATTATAAAAAATACCAAAAAGCAAAATTAAAAATCTAGAGTAGAGTTGGAATTTCAAAAATACAATGTTAAAGAAAAAGAAGAAAAAAAAAAAAAAACAAGGTCAAAAAATTAAAAAATATATTTATATGAAGTTTGCTGAAGAAAAAAAATGGGTCTTTTTTTTTTTTTTTGCAAAGTAATAGTGTTAAAAAGTGAAAATTAAAGGAACAATAGAGGACTTAAAATTTTTTTTAATTAAAAAAAAAGAAAGAAAGAATGACGTAAAAATAATAAAAAATATCTAGGACTTTTTTTTTTTGTGGGTGTTGTGGGTCAGTTCATTTTGGCTAGTTCCTTGTCAGATTTATATTTCTCAAGATCTATAGGCCCCTTCCTATGTAGTCCGTGTAAACCACAGGGTTTTATTTGCCTGTAATCTGCAAGGCGTGTTCCCTCTGTTATCTTCTTCTGTTTGCTAGTCTCTTCAGTATCTGGTTTCCCCCTACAAAAGGGCACGGTGGAGGACACTTTTTTTTTTTTTTTAGGCTTACTTGTTCAGTCGCACTGTGGGAGGAGGGAGGCACTGCAAACAAATAACACTGGACGTGCTCGCAGTGCCTCAGCCACCCTGGTCTGCCCCCTCTACGGCGCGTGTAGCCTCCCTGTCCACACTGCTCGGACTCTAGGTTTTCCTGCCGGACAATCCGAGCTGGCCCTGGGCTGCATGCACTCCCAGGTCCAAGCCGCTCAGGTTCAGGCACTCGGTAGTTCAGAGGCGCAGACTCAGTTGGGCCTGCGTTTTGTGCTCTTCCCAGGCGAGCAGCTCAGGTGATGAGGTGTTGGCGAGCACCAATTGCTGCAACTTATCGCTCCCCGCCACTCGGTATCTGGTGTAAAACCGGTGCACCTTCTCAGGCAGATGTGACCGTCCAGACCCAAGATTTTAGTTAGCAAAAAAGCCTGCTTACAGTTTTATAATAATGTCTCTCTGGGCTGCGATTGCCCCCTTCCGCTCTGCTGCCTGTCACCAGAGGGGATCTGAGCCGGCTATCTCTGTTCAGTCCTTTGTTTCGTGCGCAGGCCTGGCGAGTCTTAGTGGCTGCTTTCGCGTGGTAGATATCCCACAGTCTGGTTTGCTAGCCCAAATTATTTCGCTCAGATAAGCTCAGGGTATTCAGGCCAGATTTTACTCTCAGCGATGCAGCCCAGCGCGCCTCCCTGCCCAGCCCCTCTTTCATATCCTTATTGGTATTTAGTCTCAACAATTCAGAACAGGATGGGGATTCAATGGCCATTTTGATGCATAAATAAAAGAATCAAATTTTTTTAAAATATAATCTTAAAAAAAAATAATTTTTGTTCCAATCACTTCATGAAGGCTTAACAACCACGTCCTGTATATGACATAATTTCATCTTCCGTAAGGTGAATCACTACTGATCTTGTTTGACAGAAATATTCAGCCCACAGTACAGTCCTCTTGATCTTTCCATTTGAAAAGACTAAGGATTCTGTGGCCTCTCTCTGAACTGGTGCACCGCATCAGCCCTAGACAGCCTCACTGTTCTTTGCTGCTGCTCTGGGTTTCCTCCTGGTCTGCTGAAGGACTTCACTGTTGTCTGTGAAGATGTTACCTGCACCGACCTTTAATTTATTCTTTATGTCTTCACTACCTTACCCATGACTTGAGCACAAGCAAAGGGTAATTAAGCCCGACGCTCAAAATCCACGTGTTGTTTTTTTTAATCAAACAGGCTATCAAATTAGCAAATCAGATGTGATTTCATAGCTGGAACAAGAAAGAGCTGTGGACTGAAGCAGCAAGGAGCCTCCAAGTCAGAGTCCAGGTGAGCGCTAGGGGCCTGAGCTTCAGGCAGAAAACAGTTTTCAGCCCAATGTGTTAAGTCCTTCGAGACACCAGATGAAGTCTAATGAAGGCAGGGATATATTTCCAAAGTGGAAGTGAGACATTGGGGCATATTCTCGTGTTTGCAATCATTCTGCGCCCCCATCATCACCATTCATTTTACTTCCTGCCATTTTCCTCTTCTTTAAGGAAAGGGTTCTTGTGGAATTATCCCACTTAAATTTTCACATAGTGATTCTTGTCCTGATCTGCCATTTCATTTTTTCCACCATTTTTCTGACCCATGTACCTGCCCAATTACATTGTTATATTTAATTCTGTTTTTTTTCTAATAGATAATGACTTTAAAATATTTCTTTCAAATGACTACATTGAATATTCCTTGCTATACACAGTTTCTCCAACTGAGTGCCAATTTTGAAAAATACTGGACTTGGTGGTTGTCTACATTATTTTCCTAACGCATTCTAAAATCTATATTTTTGCCATTCTTAGGCAGTGAAAGAAT